>NW_028261390.1:50529304-50705554 GCF_051295495.1 Thamnophis sirtalis
ATAAACTATCAGCATATTGGTGGTCTGTTTTTCTAACTAATTTTACTATATTCAAATATACTTCTAACACAAAAATATTCATTATCCACTTTTCCAAAATTACTGTTTCCTTTATCTGTTTAAAACTTTCTTGAATTACGATTCTTTTAAATTAAAGATATGCTCTAAGATAAACCTTTTTCTTCTTCTTAATTCTCAAAGGAAAGCAACTCACCAAGAGTCTTTGATTTTTTTTCCTGCCTTTTGAAATTTCTCTCTTAGATTATAAATTAAGTTAAATCCAAAGGTGTTTAAATAAATGAGAATTTTGTGAGCCATAGGTCTGTAAAAGTTTCTCAGTAGTTCAGGGTGTGTTAATAATCCTCATCTCCAAGCCACCCAATTCACAATTGACCATAAGAAACTTAATTCCTGTGATTTTCTTATGAGGAGCAATTCTCAAATGCACAAGTGGACAATTCAAGGATCTTTCATTTTCCTGGGGAGATTTTAATCAGCTATAACCCATATCCTGTCTATTGATATTACCACAGTGTTGTCCTAGTCATAGAGCCACTCACAGGAATGTTTAACTCACTATAAGTCCTGACTTGGAAGATCTCATAGTGATTAATAAGATATTTGTGGGAAGCTTACAAACAGCAGATAAATGCAATTATATTATCTTTGTTATGTTCTTCCCAAATTATTAAGGGTTCTATTTCATCCAACACTGGCATAGAGCTAATAGTCTTTATAATCTTATTTTAAATATATTTAAATTGATTTCATCATGCATATTTGAAAATCTAAGCTGTGCTGTTTGGAAAATACTTCCTTTATTTATTCTGAATCTCATTTAGATGACCAGGTTTTAGTATTATAGGAAAGGAAAATTAATTCACTTCTTAAATGAATTTGATTATTCTTTTATGCATTGATCCTATTTATATATATTATATAAATATAATATTTTTAAAATATGGTAATCAGGATGGAACAAATGATAATGCTATCATTTCTATCAAGTTATATAGTGTGTTCAGTCTTATTTCAACTAATTTCCTAATGATATTCAAGTTTACATTTTTCATGGCAGCCACACACTGAATCAATATATTCTTTAAAATACAAAGTTTCCCAGCATTCCTTTTGTAACCTTCAGCTTCAAAATTTGCTGTTTGCGAGGAAGGTGTGTAGCTAAAAGTCAGTGTATTTTCTGTGCAGTTCACACCCCTTGCTCGCCGGATCTGGATATCACAAAGCAAAGCCCGCATTTTGTGATTAACCACTGTGTCCCATTTTGGCTGGCAGAGTGCTGCAGTAGGCTGAGTACTGTCACACCTCCTGACCACACCCACCATGGCCACTCAGCCACACCCAGCCAGCCGGTCATTAGAGCAGAGAACTGATTGTAAAATTATTTGATCCCACCACTAACCTGGGTTCCAAATTTAGGCATTGCTTGTTCATCCTTGAACTTGCCACTGCATACTATTTTTCTATAATAAATAGAATCAGCCTGCAGAAAATGGTTATGAAATTAAACTAAATATAAGATACACAGAAACCCAAGGAGAAAAGAGAATTACAAAGGCTTTTTGAAAATCTGTTGTTCTTCCTCTTCTCCTTCTTCTCCTTCTGCACGTGTAATGAAACATGAACTTTAAACTATGTAGATTCTTAACTGCTGCCACCATTATTAATAAAGTGGCTTTATTAACATGGCTTTTTCTGTTTTATGGTGATTTGATGGCCTGGATTTGCCCAGATTTGCAATATATGATGTAGTTAGAGCATATTTGGCCAATAAGTATTCAGCTTCTGTTTAACCAGAGAAGGATATACCATATTTCCTGAGATAAAGTGCTCCTTTATCAGCAGCTATTATTTCCTTGTCTTAGTCCGAGTTCTGCTTTTATTATAGTTTCCAGGTTGTCGTAATAGGTATAATATAAATTATTATTATATTATAGGGCAATAGGTGAACTAAATAAGAGAACAAAAATTATATTGTACAAATACAACTGAATACAACTAAATACTTTAAACATGTGTGCTTGAAACATGTTTCCGTTTTAAATGGAAGTTTTCTATGTTCCTCATAGAAACTTCTACATGCTGCCAAAATCCCTTAAGGAATAAGTGTTGACTTAAAGATTTATGATGTATATACATGCAAGCAAACACTCATAACTGTATAAGAATTTCTGTTCAATTCTTCTCTGTGTGAAAACCATCACATGAATAATGACAATGAAAACTGGCCCTTTGGAGACTCAGGAACTCATAACTCAAAGTAACTAAGACCCCTGAACTGAACAAATATTTCAAGAATCTAAATGTGGTTTGTGAGAACAGGCAGTTATTACTCCATGTGGGTAAAGGGTCATTTGTGAGGATAATTACCCTTAGGAATCAGTGAATTAACTTCACATAGCTTGATTAATCCATAGCATTATTGTGCCATTATTTGAAAAAAGAGAGACCAAATCAGTGCAAATAATTTATATGTAACTGAGAAATTAAAACATTTAAAATAGTACTGGGGCATTATATATAAGAAGATGGGATTATCTAATACACAATAAATAGAAAGCATATGTATCAATAAAAGTAAAATAATTTATGTTTAGATATAATTAATTAAATATTACATTTCCATATTCAAATTTATACCTTTATAATCCTAACTTTATAGCAGGATTCTTGGAAGGCACCGAAAGGTACAATAAAATTCCTGCTGCACTGAAGATTTCCTAAGAGCACAGCAATCTCCATAATTCACAGAAGTTTGGCATGACCTAACAAACTGAGCAATCAATAGAGAAGGACCTTAGTAAGAGACATAACCAAGAACTTGATGGTCATGACTGAGCTTCAGAGATCCTGTGTAGAGATGGCCCAAAGTTCCAGGACCATCACTGCAGCCCTCCACCGATCTGGGCTTTATGGTCCAGATGGAAGCCTTTCTTCAGTGCAAAACACACAAGAATCTGCTTGGAGTTTGCAAAAAAGCACCTGAAGGACTCTCAGACTGTGAGAAACAAGATTCTCTGGTCTGATGAAACCAACTATTTGCCTTCAATTCTAATCATTACATATGCAGGAAACCCAGCACTGCTCATCATCTGTGCAATATCATTCCAAAGTGAAGCATGGTGGTTGCAGCATCGTGCTGTTGGTGTGTTTTCCAGCAGCAGAGACTGGAAGATTGGTCAGCGTTGAAGGAAACCTGAATGGAGCAAAGTACATGGATATTCTCAATGAAAACCTTTTCCATAGCACTCAGGACCTCAGACTGGGCCAAAGGTTCACTTTCCATCATGACAACAATCCTAAACACAAAGCCAAGACAACACAGGAGTGACTTGGGACCACTCTGTGAATGTCCTAGACCCGTGATGGCGAACCTATGACACGTGTGCCAGAGCTGGCACGCAGAGACCTCTATGTGGGCATGCGTGCTGTCACCAGCTGCTCTTCTGGTTTCTGGTGTGCACATGCACACTGGCCAGCTGGTCTTCACGGGTGCCAGAGCACCATAAAATAGGCCAAAAAACAGGCAGTTTTTCAAGCCGGTTTCCGGGCCTTTTCCAGGTCTTTTCTGGGGCATTTTCCAGCCATTTTCCAGGCCATTTTCAGGCTATTTTATGGGCTAAAAACAGTCTGAAAACAGCCAAAAATGGACAAAAAACAGGCATATGTATGCGGGCCAGTTGGTCTTTGGGTTTATGGCACTCCGGCATAAACATATGCATGTGTATTCCGTTTTGGGCATTCAGAGCTGAAAAGATTTGCCATCACTGTCCTAGACTGACCTAGCCAGAGCCCTGACTTGAATGTTTAAGTTTAAAGTTTAAAGTTTAATAACATTTATATGCCGCCCAATCCCGTAGGACTCCAGGCGGCTTACAATACAAAATAAATCAAAAAAGAATAGAAGAAAAGAAAAGATAGATTTAAAAGACACACCATACACTCCGTTCTAAGTGGGGCTGGACCGTATTTTGGGGTCAACAGCCCCAGGCCTGCCAGAACAACCAGGTTTTAGTGGCTTTACGGAAGGCCAAGAGAGGGAGAAGGGTCCGGATCTCTGCGAGTAGATCATTCCACAGGGCTGGGGTAGCTACAGAGAAAGACCTCCCCCGAGTAGTCGCCAATCGGCATTGCCCAGTCGACGGAACCCAAAGGAGGCCCAGCCTGTGGGATCTTATAGGTCATTGGGAGGTATGTGGCAGGAGGCGGTCCGGTAGATATCCAGGTCCCAAACCATGTAGGGCTTTAAAGGTAATGACCAGCACTTTGAAGCGCATTTGGAGACCAATGGGAAGCCAGTGCAGCTCGCGGAGGATGGGTGTAACATGGGTGTACCTAGGTACACCCGATATCGCTAATGTGGCCGCATTCTGGACCAATTGTAGTCTCCGAACACTCTTCAGGGGCAGTCCCAAGTAAAGCGCATTACAGTAATCAAGCCTAGAGGTGACGAGAGCATGAGTGACCATTTGAAGTGCCTCCTGGTCCAGGTAGGGCCGCAACTGGTGCACCAGGCGAACCTGGGCAAAAGCCCCCCTGGTCACAGCCGACAGGTGGTGTTCTAATGTCAGCTGAGAATCCAGGAGGACACCCAAGTTACGGACCCTCTCTGAGGGGTGAACCCTATTCAATGCCTCTGGAGGGACCTGAAAATGGCTGTCCATCAATGGTCGCCATCCAACCTGACTGAGCTTGAGAGGATTTGCAAGGAGGAAGGGCAGAAAATTCCGCAGACTAGGGGGAAACACAAAATTTGTTGTGTCATATCCCAAAAGACTGAGGCTGTAATTGCTGCCAAAGGTGCTTCAACAAAGTACTGAATAAAAGGTCTGAATATTTATGCCAAAGTGATATTTCAGTTTTTTCTTGTAAATAAATTTACAGACATTTCTAAACTTCTGTTTTCACTTTGTCAATATGCAGTAGTGTGTGTAGATTAATGAGGAAAAATTAATTTCAACAACAGTAGAGTCAGGCTGCAGCATAACAAAATTGACAAAAATGAAGCGCATCTGAATGCACTGTAATAATCATGTAATAACATTATTCAGTATTTGATTCGAGTATTCTCATGGTAAAAATCTTCATCTTGATAGAATAAATGGGATATCCAATGAAATTCATTTATAAAAGAAATTTAGTTTTTGAAAAAAAATCAAAATTCAGCATCAACCTTGAGAATAGAGAAGGTGGGTTGGCAATTTTACCTAGTGGAACGCAAAATGGGTTTTATAAAGATTCCCTTCCAGATCTAAGGGAAGCATGAGAAGCCAAAAGAGAGCAAATATTAGACAATGAATGAACTTACAGGGACATAATTTGGACCCTACATATTTTCACCAAAATGTTTTTTTTTTCATAAAAATGTCATAGCAATTTCTTCATCAAAGGAATACTGTGCTAAAAAAGGAAGAAAAAAGAAAAAAAACAAATATTCACAATAAATCTACTGCTAGGAAACAGTTTCTTAAATTTGAAACTAAAATGTTCAGTGAATCATTATTTTTGCCTTGTTTGCCTTGCCTTGCTGTCCTGAAAGTATGCTGCATGAATTATTGGAGCCATTTTGGAAATGTCATGGTGATCACAGAGGCCCCAAAAAAGCTAATGCTGGAAGAAAAAGAAAAGTGTGGAGAAGAGCTGGGAGCATCCTGATAAATCTAAACTTGGAGAAAAGGAGGTGAACCTAGAAAATTGTCTCCTAAGGTTTTAAAAATTAATTATGACTGCTTAGAAAACAGAACCATGATTCCTATCTACAGGAAAATGTAGTGTTATCTCTATAATAATTCAAGTGAACAGCATAAAGGCAGGAACTCTAGTCTGCCCATTTGAAAAGAAAGGATTTGTTTTGGGCAATATAACTCTAATTAAAAATAATTGCCTTCAGTTTTCTTGCAATTTTATTTCACATTAAAGGTCTGGTATAATGGGAAACTATTCAACAGACTCCTAAATATGACTCACTACTATTGTTTTCTTCTGCTTTTCCTCAGCATCTTATCCTGCCCCATTTCCCTTCTTTGCATGAATGAAAAACATAAGAGAAGAATAAGTATTCTAAAATATGTTATTAATATAGTCTGATTGAAATTATCTCATTTCCATTGACTCCCAAATTCCATTAGACTGAAGTTAGATACCTACTTTTGTTTTACATTGTTAAGTAATGCAAAGACCACTTATTACAAATATCTTCAATCTGATCCCCTTTAAGGCATAGAATACAACCTTTCAGAATTTCTAGGAGACAATGTTTTCCCTTCCTTCTTCCCTTCTGCTAGGTCGAGTGAATGAAGGCACACTCAGGTTTCAGAGTAACAAACAGCTCTTTATTACCACAAGTCAAGTCTGTACAATCCAGCGAAGGTTTAGTCTGACAGCAGCCCTTTTATAGGGAGCTGTCAGACCCTTTGACCAATCAGATTGAAACTCTGTTCCCGCCGGAACAGAGGACCTTGGTGTAAACCATTACCAATGTTTCTGGTATCTAACACCTTCTCTCTCCCATTATTATTTCTTCCCCTTCATATCTCAAAGATAACAAGAATGTTTAAATAAAGGAATAAGTATTGACGGAAAGGAAAGATTGAAATGGAGAGAAAGTATAGAAAAGTGAATAGAAAAGAAAACATGAGGGAAAATAAGGAGTAAACATAATAAACAATGGCATATAAAATAATAAGGAAAGAATCTAAGAGAAAACAGAGAATAAAAGAAGGACAAGGTTGAATAAGAGAAGGATAGAGGAAAGAAAAAAAATAGGAAAAAGAGGACACAGACACAAAACAGAAATGATAACACTTGATCAAAATAAAAAGGTAAGATCGTAAAGTTTAAAAAAAACCTTTTTTCAGATTAAAAGAACAAAATAGAAACAGAGCAGGAAATGGGGTGGAGAATAGGTTTATGCTAACATACGTTAAAAAAACCCTTTCATTTACTTTCATGGAATAAATTTATTCTGTTGGCCATTGCATGATCTTTCAGTCATTCTGGTACTTAGGACATTATGAATTAAAATACCAAAGTCAGAGCTTGACGTGATCCTTGCGGCCCAATTAGGTCTAGCCAGTTAACTGAATGTTCACCTTGAAAAAGGAATCAGAATAACTCAGGATAAGGCACTATACCATGGTTTAGGAATGCCCTCTAGAGAAAAGTAAAATCCCTTGAACTAAGCTCAACTTCTGATGTCTACATGTATCCATCCATATACTTTTCTTGGCAACAGAATGAAAATGAGTTGTCATGTCTTCTTCTGGTATATGTTTTTCAAATTCCCTGAGAATTTCCATCTTAGAAGCCTGAGAATTCTAATTGGTCTACAGTCAAGGCACCAGAGGTGGGTTTCTCCCTGTACAACCCAGTACACCAGAAGAGGTAGTGAAAATCTGGCATACTGGATAGGACTGGTAGTAATAATGATGGCTTGATCACACCCCCGAACCTGTTCTTCCATCAGAAGCTTCATCAGAAACTTTTTTTAAAAAGTTTTTTTCTCCTGCCGGTTCAGGCAAGGGGGAAAAAAAGCTTTAAAAAGTAAGATAGAGAGGAGGGGAGGGAGAGAGGAAGGAAGGAAGGGAAGGAAGAAAGAAACAGAAAGTAAAAGAAAGAAAGAAAGAAAGAAGGGAGGGAGGGAGGGAGGGAAGGGGAGGGAGGGAGGAGGAAGGAAGGAAGGAAGGAAGGAAGGAAGGAAGGAAGGAAGGAAGGAAGGAAGGAAGGAAGGAAGGAAAGCAGCACAGCAATTTAGGGCTAGAAGTCTACTCAGAGGTCATCTAGTCCAACCGCCTGTTGCAGCAGGAAAACTTACACTGTCTCGATTATTTTGGTGCCTCTAACATAGAGGAAAATTGCCAGAAAGGAGGAGGAGTTTATTAGGACAAGACTGCCCTGCAGAGGAAGGCAGATATAGTCCTTGACTTTTGACTACAATTGAGCCCAAAGTTTTGGTGCTAAGCAAGAGCGTTATTAAGTGAGCTTCATCACATTTTACCCAATCCATGACATCTCCTGGTGAGTAACATCAAGTTGGCCACAACCACCCAGTGGGATCTAGTTTCTTAGCTAGTGCCTGAGAATGGCATTCTGCAGCTCGGTGCCCCTCTTTTCCACACTTGAAACAGACTAAGGATTTTGGAGAAGGTGTCGTTTGAGGTTTAAAAGGTTCTTGTTTCCATTGGGGTGGGGATTTCTTCCACATTCGTTCTGCTCGGTACTGATTTCTGGCCATGTCAATCTCTGCCTCTTCAGCCATGAGATACCACTCATGTAGGTGGTTTGGGGCACCTCGGGCCACACAAACATTGTAGAGTTCATCACTCAGCCCATCCTTGAACCAGCTTACCAGGTTATCGTCTGGCCAGTTCACATGACATGTCAGCTTTCGGAATTCTTTGGTATACTCTGCCACTGGCCAGTGTCCCTGCTTCACAACTTTAATGTGGTCATGTGCTTTGCAGTCTGCGAGGGGTGCCTCGAACCATCACCACAGGGCCATCATGAACTGATTAAAGTCCTGCAGTTCTGGTGCATCGCCATCATGTAAAGTCACCGTCCATCTGGCAGCAGCTCCTTCCAGGGCTAGGCTGACCACTCGCCCTCGGGCTCCTTGGGTTCGAAAATCACACCCATATTCTTGCATGTAGGTGAGCATGTGTGCCACAAAGAATCCCAATTTTTTCAGGTTCCCATCAAATTTTACCCCCAGGGAAGGAGTTTTCCTTTCTAACTGCAGGTTTCAGGGTTGCTTCGGAGTGGCCCCCAACCCATGAGCCAATTGGGGGGTAGGGTTTTCTGGGTTCCTAGCTGTTGGTGCTGTGCCATCAGCTTGATCAGAAGGAACCAGAGGGGGGCTTAGTTCCCCTGGCATCACCCCCATTTGCCGCTCTTCCAACACTTCTCGGTTGCCGGTCTGGCTCCCCCCGGATGTTCCATCACCAACTGGGTTACATGCCTCTTCAGAGGATCCTCTCTCAGCACAGCTTCATTTAGCTCCTCCTGGCCAGAGGGGGCTTCTAACTCCAATTTCCACCCTGGTTTTCATCTACCTTGGGTAAGAGTGACTCCCCTGGTCTTCCCTTCCCAGCCTTCTTTCATCCCTATTCCGATTGACCAACAGGGCTTTCTGGGGTCCTCCAAGCTCACTGCATTCTCTCCGCCAGGATACAAGGAATAGGTCTCTGGTTGTGGAGGTGTTTCCATCTCCCTCCAGCAGTCAGTTTCCCCTTGTTCACTGTTATGCTCAGACATGGTTTGTTGGGTCCTCTCAGTAGAGTAAAAATGTTTCTCTCCTGGTTGACCATTTTGCAGAAAGATTCTGCTTTATGTAATGGCTCCTAACTTGAGAAAGTAAACACTCTTGAAATGGATTTTTTCAAAAGGAACCTTTAATCAAGCAGGATGGAAACCATTAGAAGCAAAGCAGCATCTGAAAACCTTTGGGCCATGCAAATGGGATTAAGCTGATAATGACCCCTCCCCTTTGTCCGAACACAGATTCTGACCAATACACAAGTGAAGATGCTTCCTTAACTCTTCTGCCCTGGGAGTCAATAAAGCACAGTTCCCACTGCTATCTCTAGTTAAGACATCAAAGTTATATATCCCACATGGCTACCATAAACATCCCTCCAGAGATGTTGGGACCTTCAGTCTCCTGATGACAGGAAAGCAGTTGTAAAGTTGTAAAGCTCAGTTGTTTCAGATGTAGCTAATGATTTAACTTTGAGGCTCCCTTCCTCCCAAGTGAATGGCAGTATCACTTTTAAGGATCTGACAAATGGGCTGACATCTACTGGTGAAACCTAGAAATTTAATGAACAAGTTTGCAAATAATATACGATTTTGCTTTCACTTTTAATTACTTTGAACTATTTAAATAAATGGTGCATCAAACATGAAGATTTAATTCTCTATTTTTAATTTGTCCTGTTATTTTTGCATGACTGCCATATTGAAAGCACCTGATGTAAGAAAACTATATGTGTTCCAAAAACAGTAATAAAAGGCATGAGAAGAGAAAAATGTGGTTTTAAAAAATCATTTTTCTATTATGTAATCACTGACCTATTTTCCCAAAAATAAGACCTCCCAGGATAATAAGCTCAATCAGGCTTTTGAGCGCATGTGCTAAAATGAGCCCTCCTTCAAAAATAAGCCCTCCCTGAAAATATTGCAACACATCCGCAGCTATGAGATGACCATGACACCGTCTCCTGCACCTCAAAAATAATAAGACCTTCCTGAAAACAAGGCCAAGTACTTATTTCGTGGGTCAAAAGAAAATAAGACCCTGTCTTGTTTTCCGGGAAACACAGCAGCTCAGACATATTTATTTATTATTTATTTACTTATAAAATGTATCAGTCATCCATCTTACCTCAAAGTAACTCTTAAACATATCTACTTCAAATCAAATAGTTGTGCAATGCTGGAGTTCTTAATAGAACTTAATAGGAAAAGATAAATCATAGGCAATATTTCTTGGACACTAAAAATATAAATTTTAACACACCCAAAGAATTTTAAGTTTGGTTGTGTTGCAGCAGAAAATAATGGGAGGAAAAACAAGAGAGTTAGTAAAATTAAATCAGTTATGGAATTCTAATTGGATACTAAAAGCATCCAAAAAGGGGAAACCTCATGTGGAAGACACAAATATGGTTATCTTAAATCCCTATGGAAAGTCTGATAGCAGAAATAAGAAATAAGAAATTAAGAAATAAGAAATATAAGAAATTAAACAAAGAGTAGGTCACGAAGAAAGGCTACAGATATTTACCATAGAAATCTGGTGTCATGAAAGTAAAAACTCAGATGATGATGAGATTAGCAAAGGATGCTAAGAAGAACAAATATCTAAGGAAAAGTCTAAATTGTTTCTATTTTCTTACAAACAGCTCTACACTGAGTCACAGGGCTGGGAAGAAAGTGAGAAAGAATCTTAAAATATAGGATTCAATAACATTCTAAGACACTGTCTAGAAGCTTCTCTTTGAGCATTTTTTTTCCTTAATTGTCCCAAAGGTGCTTTTCCAAAAGGCAACTGGTTTCCTTGAAAACATTTTCCTTCTCATTCAAGAAGCTTCTTCAGTTCCCAGAATTCCCCAGCCAACATGAGTCACACCTCTTAAAGTAGCCAAGGTTTTACATAATTCTTTCCCAACATTTCATTGGGTTGGAAAGACTCAAAATAAAAGTAAAATAATTAGTATACAATCTGCTCCTTGAGGATTGCCCAATGGTAACAGCTAAAAAAGAAAGAAAGCTACTTAATTTTTATTTCAGTTGTCTTTTTCAACAAAAATATTTTATGAGCCATAAAAGTTTGGTGAGCAGGATTAAAGATTGATAAAAAACATGGTTAAAGTAAACCTCTCTAATTAGTTTAAAACTCCAATGTCAGATAAATGGCATCCCAAGGCAATAAAAATAAATCTGATCATCTGCCGAGATCTCTAGTATTATCATAGAATTGGCAATTAAAGAAATGCCAAACAATTGGAAAAAACAAAATGTCTCTATCAAAAAAGGGGAGGGGTACAAGATCCAGCAACAAGAGATTGTCAGTCTGACATGATACCTAGGAAGATTCCAGAGCAGATCATAAGGATATTTATCTGTAAACAACCCAATAAACAATGCACCAACTTTAGAAGAGGAAGAAATTTGTCCAGAAATAAGCCTTGCCTGCTTTTCTTATTTAGCAATGCAATGATGCCACCTAATGGTTATATTTTGTTTAGGAGTTAGCATTGCAAAATTCTAGCTGTGTAAATGTCTATGACGATTCTACCATCCAGGTCATAGTTGTTCTAAAAGTGCTTTCTCAAGAGGCAACTGGACTTTCTTGTTTTTCTTTTAAGGTGTTTAACTTCTCATCCAAGAAGCTTCTTTGAGTCTACCTGGATCATGGGGAATGGAAGGATTTATACTCCTTGCAGACATTTGGTCAGTTGCATCCTTTTAGAGAGTTGTTGAGGCCATCTGAAGCTTTATCTGTGCCATCAGGGTCATGTGAATAGTGCAAATGACTTCTTGGAACTCTTGAAAGGACTGTGTTGAGAAAGGGCTGTTCAATTTTGACATAGATGGACTCTTTGACCCCTTTTCAAACCAGCGGTTCTCTCTGTTCAAAATGTAGAGTTTGTTGTCTTCAAACAAGTGGCCTTTCTCTTTTAAATACAGATGGACTGCTGAACCTTGTCCTGATGAGTTTGTTCTTACGTTGTGCCATGCGTTTATGAAGTGGTTGCTTTGCTTCCCCAATATACAGATCTGCACATGACTCACTGCATTGTACTGCATATACCATTTGCTCAGTTTGTGTCTGAGTGTTTTATCCTTGGGGTGGAGAAGCTTCTGCCTTAGTGTATTCTTGAGTTTGAAGTATGCATATATATTGTGCTGTCTGAAGATCCTCCTGAGCTTTTCCGCTATTCCTGCAGTGTATGGAATGGCAACGTTGCTTTGTTTATTGTTCTCTTCTTTGTCTGTTCTTTGCTGTCTGTTCAGATCAAAGGAATTGAACTCCTGGCAGTGTGAGCAGAGTTAGCTTACAATACTGCCTTCTAACTACTATGCCACCACTGCTCGTTTTCATGTTATCCTCACCACAGCTCAGAAATGGGTTCCTCCCTGTACAGTCCAGTATACCAGAAGATGTAGTGAAAATCTGGCGTACCGGATAGGACCAGTAGTAATGGTGGCTTAGCCATGACCCCAAACCTGTTCTCCCGTCAGAAGCTTCGTCAGAAGCATTTTTTTAAAAGTTTTTTTCCCGGGCCTTGCCTGAACAGGCCCGGGGGAAAAAAAGCTTTAAAAAGTAAGAGACAGAGAGAGGGAGGGAGGGAGAAAGGAAGGGAAGGGAGAAAGAGAAAGAAAGAAAGAAAGAAAGAAAGAAAGAAAGAAAGAAAGAAAGAAAGAAAGAAAGAAAGAAAGAAAGAAAGAAACTCACTTTTCAGCCGGGAGATTCAGCAAAGGAGAAAAACAAATGCTGTTGATTTAAATCGGAACTGAGCATGCCTGTCTGTGGAATTCTGGGAAATGAGGTCCACAAGTCTTAAAGCTGCAAACTTTAGAGTCCTGCTTTAAATTGAAAAGCTGCTCAGAAGGAGATTTGTAAGTGACATTCAGAAGTTATTTGGGGGGGGGTTGCTTCCCACAGATGGATGGATGGATGGATGGAAGGAGGGAAGGAAGGAAGGAAGGGAAAGAAAGAAGGGAAGAAAGAAAGAAGGAAGGAAAGAAAAACAGTTCAACAATTAGGGTTAGAAGGCTACTCAGAGGTCATCTAGTCCAACCCCCTGCTGCAGCAGGAAACCTTACATTGACTGGATTATTTTGGTGCCTCTAACAGAGAGGAAAATTGCCAGAAAGGAGGAGTTTACTAAGACAAGACTGCCCTGCAGAGGAAGGCAGAGATAGTCCTTGACTTATGACTACAATTGAGCCCAAAATGTTGGTGCTAAGCAAGAGTGTTAAGTGAACTTCACTACATTTTATCCAATCCATGATATCTCCTGGTGAGTGACATCAAGTTGGCCATGCCCACCCAGTCACATGACCACCAGGCCACAGCCACAAAATAGGCCACACCCACAGAATAGATAATAAAAAGTTTTGAAACCCACCCGCCACAGCTGTTGAAATAAGGTACGTCAGGTGCCAAAATGTCAATATCTGTAAACTTGCCTGCCAGTAAAGCAGAGATTACAGACCAGTCATTTTACCTGAATACGAACAATTTCATCAAACACAACTCTATGGGTTGGGCACTTGGGCAGCTACTTTAAATGTCACTAACAACTCCATTCTAACTCCCTCAATTCATAGCCACGGCCTGTATGTAGACAATTACAACTCATACTGTTATTTCACCACATAGAAGAAAAAATATTTATTTTATATGTCGTCCCCTCCCCAATAAGGCAACACCAATGTAGATGATCACTGGTCACTGCTGGTACAGGGGTTGAAAAGACGCCATGCATGTTTTCCTTACCTTCTTATCTAGCAGAATTATCTAGCGGAAAGAATTGTTTAAAGTGCTTGGGACTCTGTAATTATACACGCACACACACGCACAAGCACAGACACACACATGTACAGAACAGGACCAGAGGAAAAAGATCCAGAAAAAAAATGTCAAGGCAGCTGAATCAATGAAGCTATCAACAACTTGACAATGGATTGGAAAGCTGCTGACTGCTCCATTTTAAATCCCCTACCTCCCTTGCAGTCACCTCCAACAGAGTGAAGCTGCAATTAAGGAATTGGGGGGGGGGGCGGGGAATACCATGCTCTGTATGCTTTGCATATCTTGTTTCAAATAGAAGCAATGAAGAACAGATGAAAAAGTTATCACCATCTAAAACAATTAGAAAATAAATAAATAGCTGAGAAAGTCTATATTCCTATAGTTCTACTGTGAAAGAGCATCCAGAATGGAGTGAGGTGCCTTCATTATGCCCTCTGCTCCCAGCTCCTAGAATTTTCATACTGGTAGTTGCTGCACCCAACAGATTGTGCTACATTTATCTTTAACATCCAGTTAAACGATACAAGTGGAATTCTACAATCAAAACCTCATGATTGTGATTGTAAATATTAAAAAAATAGGCAAAAATTCTTAAAGGAAAGAAAATTGAAAAATGGAATTGAAAAATAATTTAAACATATAGTGATGTACCCTTTGATAGCTTCAAACCCATTATAAGACTGCTGTTGACAACTTTATTTTATTATAACTATAGTTATTTTATTTCATTATTTATCCATTCTACTCACTTTTATTTTTATTATTCAATTAGTATTAGAATAATCATCTTGTGTATTTTTTACAAATTGGTTAGTATATCAGTTATATTTTATTTTGGATGTTTTAATTTTGATTTTCTCCTGTGGTTGTTTTCATTGCTGATTGTTACTGGAAACTGCTATACTTTTGTGGCTGATTTGGCAATATACAAGTAATTAATGCATGGGTGGTAAATTGTTCAAACTAAATCTCAAAAGCCAATTTAAAAAAGGCCATTTGATCTGATGAAGATATGCCAATAAAGATCTGGCTAACTCTATAAGAAAGCCAAAAACACTTAACAACATTTTAGTGGGTAAACATTACATTTTCTTAGGGAAAAAATAATTAAGACAAAAGTGGAAATATCAGTTTATCTTCAGCAAAAATTGGACAGCATATGTATAACATATTTTAAAGTTAATTTCTCCAGGATATAGAGTGTCTGGAATCTTAACTAAGGCAAAGTTGTTTCCACAAGATAGGCTTTGCTCTTTCAAAATATTTTAGAAGAAGAGAATTCTCAGAAAAAAATAAAATGAAATCATTAAAAAGAACCCTCCCTGTTGCAACACAGGAAATAAAAGGTTCAACCAATTACAGCCAGGGAAAAAATACAGAAGGAAGATACATTCCAACAGAAATACTTTCAATCTTTTCTTACTGATGCATTCTATCAGCTTGCTTTCTGCAATAAGACAAATTACTCGTGGTTATATAAATAATGAAATTTCCATGTATATGGAAAGAAATAAAACAAACTCTGCCAACTATTAACCTATCAGTTTGATTAGTATTTGCTACAAATTAGTTTACATCTATCCTACTCTTTCTATATGATCTATTTATTTTTATATCTTGTACTTTTATCACTAATCCAGTTGTTCATTATTGTAACTATATCCCAATTAATAAACTGTAGTCTTATATAGAATGCACAAAAAGTTACTCAATGTAGCCAACATACTTAGAACCTAATATTCAACACTGATATATATACATATTGTCAGTAACCATAATCAGAAGCTACACAAAACCATCTTGCATTCAGTCTACAGTCCATTTGTTTTTATTTATTCATTTTCTAGTCCACTTATCAATAAAAATAAATGACACCTTTTCTCTTTGTACACCCAGAGTACCCATACTTTCACTTAAATCTTCAGAGAAACCTAGCATTGCTTACCCTTCCATCTTGACATACAAGTCTCTTGTAGTTAACAAATGTGTTTTATCCATTATATCAGAAGAATGAATGGACAGAAGAAAAATCCTCACCAAACCTGTAATTAAATGTGTTTTTGTCAATACCAAAATAGAACTAATATTGTGTATTTGAAATGTGAATATCAGTTCCATCTGCAGAATAATAAATATTTTAGATATATAAACCTGCTCAATAGAAAATTACGGAGGTTGAATCATCTTACATAGGATTATGATGCAATCCTATGTAATGAGCTGCTACTCTATGTATTTCTGAGGGCCACAATATTGTGAATTATGGGGCACCAATAAGAACTATTTGAATGAACTGATTTTATAGAAGGTTTTTTTTTGCCTTTTTGCCTTATATGCCTAGACACGGCATAAACTGTTCTTAAACAGGGTTCTTAGTAACCTTCCATCCATGTTTTTAATCTCCCTTATATATGTAAGCTAAAACATTAAAACTAATTAGGCCACTTATAGTAAGTAACCTGTACTTAATTACATTAAGACTTTTGTTCATGCTCATTGTAATATAAAGATGCAGTGATATAAGGACAAAATGTTTAAAAGAATGAATAGCATATTATAGTACAAAAATGCTGTATAAAAGGAAAGCAGGCACTTGGAAGCATCTGAAGTGAAATAAAATGATTCTATGCAACCAAAAGGTTTTCCTTAGAAACAATAAGCAACAGTGCCTTAGAAAAATCTAAAGGTTAGATCATGGCAAGTGTTGAAATGGTTCAGAAAAAATACTTTTCAGAATTTACTCATACTTTGTCCTTCATCTATGCATGTATGCAGAAAATATTGTTTATTCTGATCTATCAGCTACACGTGGGTACAAGAGATTCTACAAGCCTCTGATTCTATATTAAGATTGGGATATGTTATGATTTAATTAATTGTGTGGGTTACATGAAGTGTGTTAGGTGGAGTATAATGTAAGTAAGAGAATGTGTGTAGTTGTAATGTAAGAGAAAATGTGTAGTTTTTAAATATCTCATTTGTCAATAGGGATGAATTAAAAATACTATCCAAATAAATTAGGAATCAGAATACATAGTTTGATCAATGCTTTGAAGAGCAAAACAAGAATGAAACAAATAAAAAAATGGAAAGTATAAGATTTTTTAACAAAATAAAAATATTTTACATAGTCAATACTGCACGAGTTAAATTTTTGCTCAGTTTTATCTAAGAATTGGAATTTTATTTTTAAATTAAATGATATATGGTGTATCTACTCTAATCTCAACCACTACAGCTTTTGTGAAAGCTACTTTAATCTTTGCCCTAAGATTCAAAATTGATTCCACAAAAATACGCCACCTGAATTTTTTGTAGCAATATCAATCCGGAATACAACTCCTAAAAAGTGTAACGTATTTTTTTTTCTTTTAAAAAGGATGCTGCATCATTTTAAGAAAGTTTATTCATGTTCCATTTCATTTATAAAAGCTTTTTTTATAAAGGAATGAGTTTCAGTAAATGCTCAGTTTGACTAGTTACTCAAAATTTGTTTCTGCATAACAATATGCCATGGTGGCAATACTGAAATTTCAAATAAGGATGGATAGATAGAAGAATGGAAGAAAAAATAACTCATACTATACCAAAACCAAACTGTTTCTGATTTCAAAAAGTTTATTCATAAGAAAGGTATTTTTCTCCCAATAGTAAACACAAAACCATTTGCTCAAATTTAAACAACCACCTTTCCTCGAGATTGGAATTTTATCTTTTTTAACTGAAAACAAATCTGACAAAATGTCCCTCCCTCTCAGCTAAGCCTAAAGAAATTAAGTACAGTACCTTTGAATTGCAGCGGGCAAGAGACTAAAAATTGATAAAATTTATAATGTACAAGTATAAAAATATGTTACTCAAGGTACAGCCCAATAATTTAATAGCTTTTGGCCGTTTTATAAGTATCTGGAAACGGAACAGATATGTGTCCTGCTCCTGTTACGAGAGGTAGGATTCCTGCATTTGGTACGACATTCCATGAGAGAGTCAAAGTGACATTCCTGTTGCCCCTGCAATTAGAACAGAGTTAAAAAAAAACATTTAATTACTTTAAGCTACAAGAAAAGCTACAGTAAGTAAAATGATGCATAACTGCTCTGCAAATCATTTAAAGGATGTGTGTCATGACACGGCATTTGTGTAAGGGCCCCTCAAAATATTGAGGCATCAATGTTTCTAGAACACTTGGTATGGCTGATTCCAGGGTCTTAATTTATTCATGCACATGCATGCACATTCACTCAGAGGCTTCTGCCTGTATACAAACAAGTACATATACCCAGGAATGTCCTTGAAGCAACTCAACCTGTGTCAGACCTTTGAGAAGCACCTTGTTTGTGTCTTTACAATTCATGAAACATGCCTTTAAATGCTTTACATAGCCTTATATGCATGTCATCATAAAAAATAATTAATTCCAATCAATAAGAATTTGATTGTGAACTGTAATGTTCAGTTTTCATATTGAGAAACAATGAAACTTTCATCTCTTTATTGTGGTCATGTAATGCGGGGGAACTCACTAGACATTCAAGACTTATAGTCAGTTTAATATTCATAAGCAAGTCTATAAAATACATAAAGATAACTTCTGTAAATTATATTAGATTCAATAGATACTTCAGCATTTATAAATAGATGGTCAATATAGTGAGTTATTTCAAAAGAAAAAGTATCTATTTACAAATAGCCCTCAGTTTATGACCACTCATTCAATAACTGTCCGAAGTTATGACAGTGCTGAACAATGGTACTTATGACCAGTCCTCAAAGTTCTAGGCATTCCAGCACAACAACTGTTATGTGATTGCAATCCAGGTGCTTGGCAACCAACTTGCACTTTTGACAGTTGCAGTGTCCCATGGTCACGATTACCATTTTGTGACTTTCCTGCCAGCTTCCCACAAGAAAAATTAATGGGGAAGCTGGTAGGAAATTACTCTTGTAAGTTGCTCTCCTACACTTTATCTGCTGAAAAGCTGGCTATGAATTACATGAGTCTGCAGCACTGTGGCAGTTATCTGTGCACCTTCCCACAAGAAGCAGCAGTCATTCCCATGGGGCCCAGCTATGCCAGCTTATCCATTGACTTCATTTGTTAGAAGCTGGCAGGAAGTATCAAGGAGGTCCTTGCTTAATGACTTGTGATCCTTGCTTAACCACAGCAATGGGGACTGCCAAAAGTGGCATTGTTAAGTGATACTATCACATGATGATGCTCTTTACAAGTGCATTGATTAGCAATGAAAATTCCAGTCCCAATTGTTGTTGTTAGAGGATTACATATATTCTGCTGAAGAGGCTCAGATGTAATAGAAATATACTGTTGAAGACTGTATGACTGCTTATAGTTTTATTCTGGGATATATATCAATAAATAATATAAGGGGAAATTTACTCACTTGAGGCCATTTCCATCATCAAAGAAAAAATATTTTGATTTCATATCTTTCAAAAGCAGCTTTGGGCTATCTCCTCTCAAGATAATTTTGTCCCAAAGGACAACTTGATTCAATGCCTACAATAAAAACTAAAAAGTTATTATCAACAAAACCAATATAAAATATATATGTTAAGAAAGCATCATTTGATGATTTTGTTCACAGTACAATTTTAAATAAAGTCAGCTAGTAAGTACAATGCAGTACACTTGGAAGTAGAACATTAATCTGCAATTTTTAAATCTTTTCTGCAACATTTAAAGTAATTTCAGGTAAATTAAACAAATATGTTTAATATCAAGCTGTATGCAACCACTGAAACAGAGGCAGAAAAGGTTTTTTTTGAAGGGCTTCCTATTCACATATTCACAGGCAATTGAGAGCTGAAGGGACATATTCTAAATAATGATGATTAAAAATAGGTACATAAAACCTTTAAAAAGAAGAAAAAAATGCACTGCTAAAAATCTTATTACTAATGTATTGTTTTCTCACTTACTTGCTTTTCTTTGCAGGATCATTATTTTATACCTGTTATATGCATGGTTTACCTTCAATTGTTTTAATACTTTTTATAAGTTCTGATTTTATGTGCGTCTTCTACATGAAAATCAATAAAATTGTCATTTAAAAAAAGGAGGCCACATGCAATTTGCAGGTTACTCTTGCACTCTTGAAATGCAGCATTTTCTAGGACCATTAAAAGCTTGGAAGTAATACTTGAAAATATTATCTTAAGAGTTTCTAGAATTAGAACTGTTTTTCTGAGCCAAAAAGCAACTACTGCTTATTTCAGCAAAACTATAGCATCACCAAAGAGATTAAAAATGTTTCATCTAGCATACATTGTTATGTTATATACATTGTTATATACTGTCTTTCTCTGGATATACAGATTTGGTTGAACCTACATATAACAACAGTAGCCATACTTTTTTCTATATAATTTCTCTGGAAGCATCATAAAAAATCAATAAAGAAATAAACTAAATGCTTAATGCTAAAGCCTATTTGTTTTGAGATATTAGTATAAAAGTAAGCACTATGAAAAACATTATTACAGTAGGTGTACCTTACTCAAAGTTGCTTACAATATTATTCAGAAAATGAAATTAAATAAATGTTTACACGTTTACTATGCAAATACAGCAGTATCTGGCAAAATGTACAAAAGTATGGAAGTATCATATTAGAAACTTTTTTCTAACGAAAGGTATTTTTAATAAAGAAAGGAAACAGTGTCATGGGAAAATTGTAATAAATGAAGAAAAATTATAAATAGTTGCAATGATGCTATGGATAGTATCATGATTCAAGCCATAATATTATAAACAGAAAGATTAGGTATTAATTAATTTATTAAATTGATATGTCACTCATCTCCTTAATAAGTCATGGTGAACTACAGATTGTAATATATATATATATATATATATATATATATATATATATATATATATATATATATATATATATATATATACACACACACACACACACACACACACATACATACATACATACATACATACATACATACATACATATACACACACACACACAGAAGTCTCCAAACTTTCTAACATGGCAGACTGGTAGTGGTAGCAGTGCAAGGGGACGCAGAGAGGATGGTTGGCTGTGGTGATCCCTTGGGGCC
The DNA here is from genome assembly GCF_051295495.1 of Thamnophis sirtalis. NCBI lineage: Eukaryota > Metazoa > Chordata > Lepidosauria > Squamata > Natricidae > Thamnophis > Thamnophis sirtalis. Next base: position 50,550,462 of record NW_028261390.1, read on the forward strand.
CTCTCATTTGAAGGATTAAATGGCTAATCTCTATCATATAAAATGTTGCTGTCCTTTCTGATTAAGATAGAGTTAAATTTTGGAAACAGAAGTTAGATGGTATTGTAATGCCAATACATGAAATCCAAATTGCTTCCTTTCTATTAAGAAAATTTTTCAAACAGTATTCAAGCTAGAACTGTCAGGTAAATTAATTTTCAGAATATGGATAAACTTTTATACACATTTTATAGTCTATTTTTGTAAGCCACTCAGAGTCACTGACAGTGAGTGAGCAGCCATATAAATTCTCCTAAATAAATAAATAATTAATTCAGGGAAATGAAATGGTGCAAATTGCAATGCATTATACGTAATTGTCTATCAAAGAACAACCTCAAAATGTAATCAACTGCTGCTTTTTAATTATTGCCAGAATATATTTTACATTTTATTTTAATGATTGAGGAGAATGTAAAATATCTGTCCATGTATTACTGTTATGCAGATCAGTAATTCTAATAGCATGAAATCTAGTATGATTTCCCATTTATACATTGTTAAATGCACACTTACATTGTTTTTTGTTGAATATTCTGCTGATAAATATAGAAATAACTGTTTCACGTTCCAATCAAATATACTTTGCAGATGTGAAAAAGGTAAGGAACATATGCTGTTTCAGAATATGATTCTTTTCAAACATTCACATTCAGTACAAATCTCAACAAGCCAAGCTGCTATTTAAAGAAAGAAAAAACTATACATACAGATTGGCAAGCCAGAACATTATTCAAACTCAAAGCATTTCAACAAGCCCTAAAGCCCTGCTGGTTACAAGCTGGTAAGAGTATAAATGAAAAAAGAGAAAGTGCTCACAAGAAGTATACAAAATATTCTCAACGAGTTCAGAACATACAGTCCACAAGTTTACTTTGATTTGGGAACTGAAAAAGATAATTTCATTACATAGTGTTTTGAGCACCCTAGTATCCTGTACTTAGCTTTTTTTAAAAAAAAAAAACCTCAATGCCATAGAGACTGGTATTATTCAATGAAACAGCAAGTAGATCTGTTCCTGCCATTGATTAGACCTAGTTGGAGGAAAAGGGGGAAAGCATGAGAATCATTATGTACTTAAGAAAAAAGACTGTTATCTAGTTGGTATTAAGATTATTATTTTTCAATTTTTCTGCTTTTTAAATTCTGTGCTATTTCCTTTTTTTTTTTTTGCATTATTTGCTATTTACAATGAATGCAACTGACTATTTTTCCTCCTTTTTTCCAAACATGATTAATAACAATGCTATTATGTTGCTGAACTTTCAAGTTGCCATGTGCAAAACTTTGTTACTTTGTTCATTGAACTTTGTTAGCAGACAGTCAAATGCAGGAAGTATGCAGTGTAAGAATATTCATCAGGAAAAAGTGTCAAAACAATAGCCAAAGAAATGAATATTGATGTTATATTGTTCACTAAACTTGCATAGAAATAAATCTACTACTACTGCATCTTTGCTGTATTCAGTTCTATGGTTATGACTTCAAAGAATTATGCTTAACTATTGCTTCCACTTTTTCTTATAAATGAGAAAACAAAATCCAAGAGTTCAGTTCCCATTATTACATATTGCGGAAAACTCAATATAAGATTTCAAGTACAACCAATTTGAAACTTCATAAGCATCTGAATGGACCATCACATTTGAAATTAAAAACATTATAGAGTTTTGTTCACACATTAATATTCACATCTGTCAATTTTGGAGGATGTGTCCCTCGCACTGCTTGCTACAAATGAAGGAGGTAGAGTTTATGTCAGTTTACCTGTTCTATTCAAGCTAATAAGACATTCTATTCTCTTAATGCTAACATTTGCCATAAAGGATATCTGCACTAATGTCAAAAGTAATGATTCCAAGGTCACTTCTTTCGCCTGGTCCAGTGAAATCTTCTACATTTTTTCTATGAAATAAAATAAAAGTATTATTCAATATTATTCATGTATTCCTTTCTAACAGTCTCTTTTAGATGTAATTTATTCTGTTAAATAACCCTAAGAAGCGTGACATTTATTTGTAGATTTGTAGGCAAAAATAATTTTTGCTTTTGTAAAATATCTTAAATATTTCTTATAATCAACAAGCAATTATAAATATCCAGTATAATCAACACAATGTAAATTGCTAGTTAACTGGGAATCAACATTAAATTAAGCAGCTGTTTAAAAAAAAACCTATTCAAAACATGCCAAGTAAATGTGAATTTAATATCTGTGATAGCCAAGCGTATAATTTAGTTTTCTTAGCACTTACAATTTTTACTATTACTATACAATCAGAATCTGGACATATTTTTACATTTTTCACCCAAATGGCTCACTATAAGAAAAGATCATAAATGTATTTTCTCTGTATTTCCATTGTTTCATTCATGCAGTGATTAGCATGACACACTTTAACCATGTTATATATATATGAGATCTGAAATCCATAGTTCAAAGGGTGTCTACTGAAATTTTCAGAAAAGTGTATCTAAATAGGATTTATTTTGCTAGTGCAGCAATATATTACAAAATAACACTCATCCTACACTTTTCTAACTTCTTAGAAACTGGGATATGCTTAGCCAATAAGCTGTCAATATAAACAGCAACTGATGTTTAAACTGAATTGCCTTTCTGTGCATACTCTCTCAAGGGAGCTTGCCAGAAGGCAGATTACAGCACTGGAGGGTTCGTGTTGTTCATTCATTGGCTTAAAGAAAAAGGAAATGACAGAACAGGAAGGAAAGGCCACACTTCTGAAACTGACAATCTGAAGAAAAATTAGATTAAAGACCTAACTGACAGGAAATAAAGAGCTAGAGAAGTTTGCAAGGGCAATATATAGAGTTCCTTTAAATGTGAACTAAGCAGCTATAGATTAAAGGAGTGGAATAATATGTAAGTCAACAACCAACCAGGAGGAGAGGCTGTTCTCAGTATTATTCTCCATCAACTCCTGAGAGACTATATAAAGGCTTTATATTAAAAGCAAGCACCGGGCAAGGACAGAAATTTAGAAAACGGATTAAACAAAGGCGGGGGGGGGGCGTTACTCCACAATGCAACTCAGCAGCCGGAAAACTCAGGTCACTCTATGACAGCTGGAGCAGCCGGAGCAGCCGAAGCATCATGGTTCCACAAAGACTCACAAACGCCCTAAAGAATTCTGAGGAGCAGAAACGCGCATCTGATTGTGTTTTTCCTCCATTTCCCCCTCTTCACGCGGGAACAAGGGCTGCTGATCTCCGTCTCTGGGGACAGAGAAGGGCCGCCTGTGCCGCTGCCCGCCCTCATCCACACACTCACAGCATGACACGGGAGACGGCGATGCTGACGGGCACGGAGCGCTCTTTGAAAGCGGTGGTGATGAAGCAGCCGAAGGTCAGCGCCGCCATCACGCTCAGCGAGAAGGCGAAGAGCGAGTTGGCTCGAGTTAGGACGGTGTTCATCTCCCCGCCGTCCCTCCAGCCCTCACGACACACACGCGTACGAGCTAGCAATTAATTGCCCGTTGCTGCTGCTGCTGCTTCTTGCCCTCCGGGAAGGACAGGCCTCAGCTCCGGAGTAACGGAAAGGGAGGCAGGCAGGCTCGAGTTAGGCAGAGGCACGAGGACCTGAATCTGAAAGGAAAAGGCTGCCGCTGGGACTGCCGCTGCCTGCGATTGAAGAGAAAGGGAGGCCAAACGTAGCACCTTGCCTGGTAACGAACCCGCCCAACCACCCCGCGAGAGGAGGGCCCAACGAGCACTCGTCCGCCTCAGCCCGCCCATAGGCGGAAATTCCCCTCTCGATTCCACTGCCTACAAGTCCCATGAGCCTCAGCATCCATCTTTCGCTCCATTTCCTCCATAGAGATAGCAAAGTTAAGAGTGACCGGAAGTCCGCCTGAAGCGAAATACTGCTTTCAAGCTGAGTTAGGTGACCCCAGACGCGACCTGCGCGAACGCCGAATTGAGTAAGGAAGCTTTTGCCAGATAGGGAAATCCAGGGTATTTGCCCTTGATACAGCCCCAGGTTTATTTTTGAGATCGCTTGCTTCGCTGCTATGGAGTTCTTAACAGCATTGGGGAAACAATGTCAAGTCATTTCGGAATGATTGCTAAGAAAACTAAAAACTCCAAACGCATTAAGGCTCATTGGAGACTATTTTTATTTACCCTAACTCATTTGGGAAGGCGCTGGTTGGAGAAGGCGGAGTTTCTCTACACCGTCTGCACCGCCCGTGAACGGCCTCTTTCTCTCCCTCGGAAAGGGTTGTTGCCACGAGCAGGGTCGTAGCGGAAAGTTCACCCCCTTGCGACGCAAAAGGCTCTTAACTGCCTTGCTTTCGTTTATTTCTGGGATGCTCCTGGAAAGACACTGGGCGCAGCTTATTGGGGAGGACCTGCCTCAATCTAAAATAGCGAGGAGGAGCTTACTGTGAAGTTGTGGTTGAGCTCCCCCCCCTCCCGGCTATGTTCACTGCTGCAGTAACCCAGTTAAACATGCTGACATTGAAATGGCAAGTTTTCGACAGGGAACGCAGCTACTTATCTTTCTCAGCACAATAAAATGCGTTTTAAAGAGAAAAGAAATCCAACTTCGGTGTGGAGAGTTCGGTTGCAAGCTTACTAAATAATGGAACTTTATATTCCTTTTAAAAATATATATATTTTTAATACAGTACTGCAATGCATTAATACTGTCGTTTCTCATGGTGTCAAAAGTAACTATGGAAATCGAGTAAGGAAGCAAATAGTTTTCCAGGAACCGGTGGTGCTACCTTTATGCTTGCCAAAGTAAGTGTTAAGACTATAGATGTAATCCTAAATACTTTTGGGGGAGAAAAACTCCATGAGCTGAAAGATTTTTTTTTGGGGGGGGGTTATATATCTCACAAATATAAAGCATATATAAAGTTATAGTAGCAATAGCACTCAGACGTATATACTGCTTTACAGCCCTCTCTAAGCAATTTACAGAGTCAGCATATTTCCCCCAACAATTTGGGTCATTTCACCCACTTCAGAAGGATGGAGAGCTGAGTCAACCTTGAGTCTGGTGAGATTTGAACTGCCAGCAGCTGGCAATCAGCAGAAGTAGCCTGCAGTACAGCACTCTCTAACCACTGGGTGACCATGGCTCATATAAAATGGATTTTGTATTTTACTCTAATTTTTCTCAACCTTTCATATGCTTTAAAGGGAAACACCTGTCAATCTCACTAAACTGGTTTAGAAGTTGCCCAGAAAAGCTCCAAATAAACACCAGATGGTAGCAAAGAAGTGCAGAAAACTATTAATTGCCATCTCCTGTTGATCTCGACAGCTCAGATTATCTTAACGTACCTAAAGTTTTGCCAACAAAGACACAGTTCTTTGGCTTCTTATTTATATTTTAAAGCAATAGTTCTTAGCTATAGGTTTTGAAGATCTGACTATGATTACATATTGACCACTACTGGAAAACTACTGGAAAATCTGTTTCAATAACATCTCAAAGGAATTGTCTTTTACTAAAAAGACAACTATAACAAACATAATTACACATACACACTGATAATAGCTGGTAGACCAGAGTACAGAGCAGGAAGTACAACTGAAGTCCACTAAAAAAGAAAATAGTCCAACGTTTTTTACATGTAGAGAGGAAACTAATGCTAGGGGGAAAGAAAGCTCTCAGAAAATTCCATGTGGCATGATACACCAGTGAACAATTTCTTTGCTACCCAGCCAGTGACAGATGGAAACTGAGTGGAACAATAGACATACGATATTGATGACAGCTGACTTGTACATTCTTAGGGCTATAGTCACAACATATCTGGGTGTGTGATTCTGCAACAAATTATGTTTATGAGGTAATTCTGCAAGAAAAAAAAGTGTTCCTCCTTTGCTAGCAGCGGAGTGTCCAAGAACACAATAGTGCCTTTTCTGTATCTGTAAGGAATAATTCAGTCCAAACTTTCAAGAAGACTTTTCCAAAGTTTGTAGGAAGAGGGATGAACATTAGAATATCTTTAGAGAAAACATATCCATGAGTTTCAGAATAAATGATTGGCTAATTCTCCTTGTGGTATTTCAGTTAGTTTTCTTCTTGGAGCAATTTCCTCTTCATTCTGGTGAATATTAATTATCCTTTCCACTACAGTCTTAACGTGAGACAATTTTATTGTTGTCTTTAACTTATTCTCCCATGTTTCAGCTGCTTCTTTCCCACCATGAAATTAGCAGAAAAGTCCAAAATACAATTGGTGTCATGCTTTTTTTAGCTAAGGGTAGCTAAGAGTCTAAATTTATTTCTTCTATGACCTTGATCTGATTAAAAGCCTGTTTCCTTCGTCACATACAGGTAGCCCTCAATGTGTGATTACAATTGAGTCCAACATTTATGTTGCTAAGCAAGACATTTGTTAAGTGAGTTTTGTCCCATTTGACAACCTTTCTTGTTAACAATTGTTAAGTGAATCATTATAGTTATTTAGTAACATGGTTAAGTGAATCTGGCTTCCCCATTGACTTTGCTTGTCAGAAAGTCGCAAAAGGTAATCACATGGCCCTGAGACACTGCAACAGTCATAAATATGAGTCAGTTGCCAAGTGTCTGAATTTTGATCACATGACCATGGTGATGCTGCAATAGTTAAAAGTGTAAAAAATGATCGTAAGTTACACTTTTAGTGCCGCAACTTTGGTCACTCAACAAACTGTTGGAAGTCGAGCATTATCTGTATAGATAAGTCACCTGTCTGATCTGATATTGCTGGAATGCTTGGCAACTCTTGCCCCAAGACAGAATTATGCAAACATATGTCAAATAAAGGACAGCTTGGGATAAAGGGGAATGAAATCAGAGACATTGAAACTATCCAGAGGTGGGTTGCTCCCAGTTTGGCCAAACCAATAGTAGCGGTGGCAGGAGGCTCCGCCCACGGGCCTAGACGCTTCCGTGCATACACAGAAGCATTGTGAGCGTGAGTGCGCCCAGGAGGGTGCCTGAACCAGTAGTAAAAAAAAATGGTAATCCACCACTGGAAGCATCATTTACCCGTCAACCACTGAAGTGGATTTCCCTTAAAACAAGTTTCTTACCTCAAAAAAGCTGTGTATCATGCAAATACACTATAAATTCTCTTTATACTATATATAAGGATTATCAGAGTTAACATACCTATTTTAATCTTGATCATATAAACCAACATTGCCTTTTAACAATCTTGAACTTTCATCTTTCAACTATTGTTCTAGAATTTATTTGTTTTCATTTTTTCTTTGTCTCTTCCCACAAAACGCTTCAAAGCTTTAGCAAGACTTTTGTAAATCCAATATAGGAGAGTTATCCAGATCACTTTTGGGGTTTATTTGTAAATTATTTCATTTATTATTATTTTTAAAGTTTTTTTATTTTTAGTCTCATACACACATTTACAAGTATACATTCTCATAGTTATTATTCTTATCACATTTTAACACTTTTAAACATTCATTTTTCCATATAAAAAATTAAAATATATCATCGGGATTGCTTTGCTTACCATCCCATACACCTATTTTGTTTTATTGCCTCCCTACTTTCCTTTTCTCCTTCCCTTCTCTACTTTCTTCTTTCCTCCTCTCCTTTCCCTTTCCTTCTCCTTCCTCTCCCCTACTCCTCTCTAACTTTTCCCCTTCATACCTTCTCTCCGCCTCTTCCTTTCCCTCCCAATTTTCCTCTCCTTTCCTCTTTCTTCTTTCTCTTTCCTCTCCTCTTTCTTCCTTTTCTCTTCTATTGTTGTGGTTGCCTATTTTCCTCTTCCATCTGGTGTATTTTTGGGATGGTATTCCAGCAAACCCGGTTCTGACTTTATATTTGCCATTTTACATTCCCTTTTCCTTATTATATTTTCCAATTTGTTTTTTTATCTGTGTCTCATTCTTTGAATATATACTTATATATTAGTACTTTACTACTTTTTTAGTTTCCCCCTCTTCCACCCTTTTTCATTTAATAGTTTGTTGTCTGAGTTTCTATTCCTCTCTCTTGTCTCCTTTTCTATCTTATTCATATTCTTTCTCTAACCAATCATAAAATCTTCTCCACGTCTTGAAGTATACTGATTCCTCTATATCCTTTATTCTCTGAGTTAACCTATTCAATTCTTCACAGTCCAATTTTTAAAATTATCTTTCCTTCCAAAGGGATCTTATCTGCTTTCCAATTTTGTGCAAATACAATTCTTTTTTTAAAATATATTTTTTATTATTTTTACATTTAAAACAATGCAGTACCGCAGAGTCGAAGTGACCATACATTCGCATTATACACCATTAGTCTCAGCCATTAACTATTAGCCTATTTAGTGCATTATCTATCCTTCTGTCCAATCACAATATATACAGTTTGTTCCAGTCTTGTCACCTTGTCTTATACCAATCATAAAATATGTTCCAGACTTCAAAATATTCTGATTCCCCTTTATTTTTAAGTTCAAGAGTGAGCCTATCTGCTTCCGCACAGGCCAACACTTTTCTGATTGTATCTAGCCCTGATGGTGTATTTTCTTTTTTCCAATACTGCGCAAAAGTTATGCGTGCTGCAGTTAGTACATGTATAATTAGATAGAGTACATTTTTCTTAAACCCCTCCGGTATTATGCCTAGGAGAAAAAATTCTGGTTTAAACAAAATTTGATCTCCCACCATTTGTTCCAACCATGATTGAATCATTTTCCATTATCTTTTGGCCTCATTGTATGTCCACCACGTATGATAAAAAATGTCTGGTGTTTTTTTACACTTCTAACAATTGTGCAAATACAATTCTTGCTGCCGTTGTTACATGTATAATCAAATATGTATCTTCTTCCTTATATTTCTTTGCTAAGATACCCAATAAAAATGCCTGTGGTCTTAACTCTATACTTTAATGTAACATTTTGTCTAACCATGTTCTTATTTCAATCCAATAATTCCTTGCTTTTGAACATGTCCACCACATGTGATAGTACTAGCCTGGAAGTTATTGACATATCCAACATTTTGGTGATTTATCTTTAAACATCTTTGCTAATCTTTAAAGTGGCATGTGCCATCTGTAAAACATTTTATACAAATTTTCTTTATATGCTGTTGACATAGTTAATTTATAATTCCTTTCCCGTAGTTGTTGCCATTTTTCTAACTTGATCATGTAACCAAATTTTTTTGCCTATGCTATCATTATTTCCTTAACCTCTTCTTCTTCCAATCTAATTTGTAATAGATAGCTAAATAACTTCTTGATCATTTTTTCTTCTGTTCCCATGAGTATCAGCTCTGCTTCCCATATTAAAACTCTCGCTTATCTTTTCCATATCTTGCTTGTATTTGCAATTATGAGAATAAATCTATTTCGATTATTAAGTTATCAGCAAATTTCATGTGTATATCCATTGTAGCATCTTTTTCCGGGTCTATGACAATTTGTTGCAGCCAACTTGCCATGGTCAAGTCTCTGCGGGACAAGAGTTACATTAATATCAAAGAAATGGTGGAATAGAATCATTTTAAAAAGGCTGCAAAAGGAGGGACAGAATGAAATGTGAATGGCAAAATTTAAAATGTTTTATTTTATAATTTAATAGAATTGTTAAATTGTCCCTCAGCGAGTTGTCCCAGGTGAAATGGCTGTGGTGAATTGGCTGCGACGAGTTGGCCATGGTGAGTTAGCCACAGGAAGTTGGCTGGGGGAAATTATCCCATGGTCTTTTTCTGTATCATTCTTGTACCTGTCACTTTTATATCTGCTTTCAGATCAGTTTCAGTGTTGTCCAATAAAACATGTTCCTTTTCCATAATATCTTTTAAACACAATCTACAGTATATGTAGTGGCAGACATTTTTAAAATTAACACATAGGTCCATATTCACAAATATCCTCTAATACAACTGATCTACTCCATTCTATATTAGTAAGTAAAATTTAATTATACTCTTTAGTTCCTTCTGGTTCCTTCTAGTATCCAACTTCAAAGCCCCATCTTATGTTTTTTTTAAAGAATTCAAAACAATATCATTTTTTCATTAGAAGATTCTTATAATCAATTACTACTTAATTTATTTTATAATTATTTCAAATTCATCTGGAGTCTTAGTTCATTTATAACCTAAAATCAGCATTCTAAATACCCTTTTGTTCATTCTAACATAATTTTTAAAAAATTTTTATTAACCATTTATTTAAAATTACTTTCAGTAAGGATTGAAGGAAACTCCCCTGGTGTTCTAGAACTTGCCATTTCAAAGGCTCCAAGTGTCTAAAAAGCAGTTAAGGGGAAACTTTTAAAAGCAATTAAGAAATGAAATTCAACAAATCTTATCCATACAGGCTACTTTAGAAGCTACATGTGGGCAAATCTCATTATCTCTCCTTTTCCAGAGAATTTTCCATGGCCAAAATTCACCATGTGGCCATCTATCTCTGCTACAGTGCTCTTCCCACTATTTTAGAGATTTGTAGCATGTATGTATTTATTTATTTTTATAAAAGTAACTCAAGGCAGTAAACATTGAATACTCTTTCATTCTCCTCATTTCCCCACAACCATCTGGGAGGTGAGTTGGGCTGCGAAAGAGTGGCTGGCGCAGTCACCCAACTGGCTTTCATAGCTAAATTGGACATGAAGTCATGGTTTCCTGCTTTCAGTGCCTTAACCACTAGATCAAACTGGCTCTCAGTATGAATCCTCATGAGTCTGCAGAAGTGCCATACTGTTTTTGTCTTGTTTTCCAAAGTCTTAACTTTTGCCTCCATATAGCATTACACAAAAAACATTGCCTGGATGATCCCGATCTTCGTAGGTATAGGTACCTCTTGACATATTGATCTTTTCCAAGGCCTTCATTGCTAGGCCTTGGAAACTAAGGGCTAATCTGCTGCATATTTCTTAACTGCTGATTCATTAACTGTTGATAGTCAATCCCAAAGGCAGAAAATATCCACCACAATAGCTTTATTATTAGTTCTGAAGCTGGTAACTATATCTTTTGTCATTAGTTTGGTCTTCTTTTATTTAATTTTTCCTTAATCTTTTACTGTGCAATAACCTTTGTTATTGGAATTTTCAGCAGCTTAAGTTGCAAGGAAAATTTCATTTTGAAGGATCCCATATACATTTTAAAATTATAATAAAATAAGCAGTAGAATGTAGCCAAAAAAAAGATCTATTCAGCATCAACTGCCATACCATCCTTTGAGGGTATTAAGGAATCCTGTCTAAAATTCTGGTGAGTAAAATTAAGACCATGGAGAAAAACCATGACTATGCACAGCAATATAAGAATAGACAATCCTGTATCAGAGTAGGTATACTTGTATCTGTATGAGTAACTCATTGAGAACATTCTCATCTAGGCCAAAGATTTAAAACAACAGTGACAGCTCATAAGGGGCATTTTAATATGCTTTATGCTATTCAAATGTGTATAGCTGATCAATGAAGCAGAAGTTCTCATGGATACAGGATACTTAAAAAGAACAACGGGAGCTAGAATATCTTGAGAAAGAGAATTGAATGCTAGCTGAACTGAGAATGGTACATTTTTGGCTGCTCTTCCTTCTGACGTTATATAATGTAAATAATACAATTTGAGATCCATTCTTCAACAGCACAAAAGCTGATGTACTTGCACTTATCCTTTTAAACCAGCCCCTTATAATTGATTTCTTGAAGCTGTTTGTATGTATTCTTCAGTTGAATACCACCAAGCTAGTGGGAGTGCTACTGAACTCAATGCTCTTTACAGTATAAATAATCCTCATATTTTGAGCTGCACACATCATGACCAGCTGATATTTTCTTTCCTCAGGACCAGCTGTTCCCTAGGAGTGTCTGGCTGGAGCCATATGATCTTAGCAACATATTTCAGAGCTGTTTCTAAACACTGACAAAGACACTTGTGCAGCAATGACTGTTGTAGAGGAAAATCGGCCTTTTGCCCAGCAACTATCCAATGTCTACTTTACAATACTTTCACTTTTCTGCTTTAAACTTTTTGTAAAAATCAGTCTTGCAATACTCAGTCATTTCTATATTGTAAAGGGGAATCGTAAAGAGGCAGCGAGAATAGCTGCTGAGTTTTATGGAACTCCTCAAGGACAAGGTATGCTTCTTTCTATTATTTGTTGTTACTGATCTGCCAGGTTTATAAAAATACCTTGTTAAGCATTTGTTCTCCATACTATCCATATCGATTTTTGTTATCTGCATTCCTACATTTGTTTTTACACTCAGAAGTATCAGTTGTCTTCATGCAGTGTTCTGCTCCTCATGTATAGCAGACCATTTAATAGGAAAGAACTTAAATGAAACTGATAGAATCTACTATTTCTATTCTTTGTGTATTGTAAATATATATTTATTAATTTTCTATAAAATATACTAATAATTGGCATTAATAAAATTTCCAAAATTTAATTAATCATCTTTTCAGTTAATATCCACCTCAAGTCTTACTTCTATATATATAGCAAGCAATACTGCAATCTTTCAGAATTATTAGTAAGTGCTGAATTTAGAATAGCCAATTATTTCATTCTAATAAATAGCCATATAGTTTTATACTAGATTTATAGCTGACTTTTTGACAGTCTCTTCTCCCATAACTGTATGTAGGTTCTTGGATGGGAGACTACGAGGAAATCTCATAGGCTGCATTGTAGTCTATACATCTTGGGGGGGGGGGGATGTCAGGGCTTTCTTATTATTGCCAAATAAACTCCCCGTACAAGCCTTTGAATTGAGGAGTCAATTCAATGGATATATACAGTTATTTTGTCTGTTGTGTTAAAATTTAAAAACACAGCAAATCATAAATATTTTAAATATATATTCTAATATTCAAAAAGATCTGACAAGTATGTAGCAAAACGATTAAATTAGCAAGATTATAATTTATATGTAACTTAATGCAGGTTCTTATGAACAAGTGTTGCCTGGGAACTGACAGCAATAATTAACAGTATGGGCAAATGCTAAAATGTTGAGAACATATCTTTTGGTAGAATATAATGAATTTATGAATGTTTAACCTTTATGAAAAAATTCCTAAGACGAATGTCAATTTGGGGAGAAATTTTCTATCATATATCCCAGATTCTACTCATGGTTGCTCTGAAACTATGTGTCTCCCATTAATAATATATTATCAGAAGAATGAATCCTATTTTAATTCTTGGACTATTGCTTTGTACACAATACATGCACAATTGGTCATCAATGTTGTAAGAGTATTTCTATGTATATGCCTGTTTTATAATCAACACTTTACCTTTAAAAATACAAATTTCTCCATAGCATGCAAAAATATTTTTACGAGGCAGGAAATATTATTTATAAGACTATAGGAAAATTCTCATTCAATTTGAAAATGCTTTAATTTAATGTCAAATTAAATGTTATTTCTGAAGCAAAACAGAATGTCATATCAAACTGAAGCAGTGAATCAAGTTGATTCAGTTTTCCCAAAAGGTTTGAACTGGATCAAATTGATGAACAGAATAAAACTCATATCAGACTCCATCTAGATACTCCTAGAGAAACAAAAGTAAATTTTTCTGTAAGTTTATTATAGATGGTTTGGGCAAGCAGAAGATATGGCTTTTCTTTAATAGATGACCCCACTTTCAAAGAAGGCATATGATGACAACAATGAAAGGTTTCCAAATTCCAGCTGGAAATCTAACTGTGAAGAGGCAGAGGTCCAATAATTCCTGTATTCCCTTACTGACAACTTCATTTGTCAGAAGGTGAAAGAAGAAACAAAGGGATCTGCTAATATTTGATTCACAATAGGAAGGTGACCAAGAATGTCTGCTGAGGAGGTTGGCACAAAGTAACGTGAAGAGCAGCTTGAGGAATTGGATATGTTTAGCCTGCAAAAGATTGAGAGGAATATGTTGGAATTAAGGGGAAATAAATTCAGGTTAGATATTAGAGAGCTTTCTAATGTTAAGAACTGTTAACCAATCAAATAAGTTGTTTCATGGAGCTGTGTTTCATGGTGCTGTGTTCCTTATTGCTTGATAACTTTGAAAAGATGTTGGTGACTGTCTGAAATGCTTAGTGGATCTGTACTGAGCACTATGTTGGATTAGAGGGCCTCTGAGGTTCCGTTCAACTCTGACTTTTGATCCTGGTATTTTCTCCAACCTAATAATAGGAGTACCAGAATTAGGTGGCAAATATGCCACCTATTATGTATTGCCATCTAGTGACCATCTGGAGTTTTGCATCCCAGATCTGATAGTCCTATATACTAAGTTCAATTATATCAATTAAATGTAAACATATTAATTGCATAATTGATATCTCAAGTGATTCCTTCCCCATACTCTTCTATTTTACAAAACTACTGAATGCCTTATGATACCACTTAAATGTGTTGCGCTTATCTGCTAAAAACAAGCAAAATAAATCTTGTCCACCATCACTGTTCTTATACAACAATGCCACTCTATAGTGTGAATACTTGAAAAAGTATATTCCTATTAAGTTCAGCTGAGATATGTCTCAGGTATGTTTTCTTACAATGAGTTTTAATGCTAGTTTATTATAAACTAGTCAATTAAACTGGTTGATCTCTAGAGTGACTAAGACTGATTATTCCACTATTAAAATGATTGGATTGGTTCCCAGTTAGCTTTGCAGCATAATATAAATAATTATCTTGAACACCCTTAGAAGCCTCCATCCAAAGCAGCCCAGAGAGTACTTTGTTCTACATGATCACTACTACTCATTAAGACTTTTGGGGGACTTTGGGGAAGAGCTGCTTAGAGTTGCTGTTTGAACTTCTGTAAGTACTCAACCAAAATATTGTAAGATGGGTCCCTCGGGCTGGTACCGGTCCTTGGCCTGTTAGGAATCAGGCCACACAGCTGGAAATGAACTGCGTGCAAGCAAGCAGAAGTAAAACCCCCACCACTCCAGTCCATGAAAAAATTGTCTTCCAGAAAACTGGTCCTTGCTGTCAAAAAGGTTGGGGACTGCTGCAGTAAGAGGTCTAAGAATCTCCGGTGACCTTTAAGAAAGCCCTAAAGATGCATTATTTTGACTAAGTATGGAAGTGAACTTAATTCATTTCATACCTGAAGATTTTTGTGATGGATAGGAAAATATTGTGTGGGTCCTAGAGTGAAAAAATTTGAAAAATTGGCAGATGTAAGACCTTGCAGTTCAAACAACTTACGTAGTGTAAAATTTAAGTCATGCACATGTTTATTATGTTAGCTAGTAAATGAAGTGGCTTAACAACAATATGAAAACTAAAAGTGAAGAGCAGACCTCCCAATTTGATTATTGGTGGGAAATCTTTTGGAAATACATCATATAAATGAATTGGTCACAAGTTCATAAATATATTAATATCACATGTTATAAACAATGTGTATTAACAAGTATCATATAATAGTGAATACAAATGAATCTTTACAAAACTCAATGTCCACATACAAAGACATATAAGCTGTGTTTTCTTGAACATACTTAGTGAGAAAATATGGACATATGGAGTTCCTTGTATGATATATATGGAATTCCTTGTGTGATCCCTCAAATCTTTTATAAGAATAATTTATAATTATTTCTATAAATTGCATGCTATTAATCTTTCTAGGCATAAATATTGAATATGGAAGTTTTACAGTTTTCTATATTTTTTAAGATTACACATGTACTTCTATATTCCCAAGCTTTATTTTCCTCTAGCAGTGCTCTAGTGCAATTTTTTTTCTGTTCCCTTTCTTTTATTTACAGTTTTTTGTTCATGTACTGATTTGAAATATAGGCAGGAAGGAAAAATAAACTCTGCTCAAGTTTTTTTCCCCAACTATTCCTTATCAGGAAAATAAATGACAGAGGAGATATGCCAGAGAAGGCTTGGAAATTCAGACTAATTGTTTATTTTTTTAAAAAAGTGGAAACTTAAAAGTCTTGATTAAATCTAGGTATTTTTTTGTCACAGGGATTTAGAAATATTAAAGTATTGAAGTGTGCTGATAAAGGATCAGGTTTGCCCTCTCTACCATTTTCCCTTTTATGGTCATGCCCAATTATCTGACCCTTCAGCTCTAAATGTTTTCATAGTGTACCATTTAATAATTGCAACTGATAATGTCACTCAACAACAGTTGCTTGGAGAATGAAAATAGTACATGTTTTCTCAATTCACATTCCAGAAGGAACAGAGTTCTATTAATAAAAACAATAGCGACTCACCCAGGCTTTCTAAGTACAATAAGTTTTGATGGCTATGAAAGGAATGCCATATA
Organism: Thamnophis sirtalis; assembly: GCF_051295495.1. Lineage (NCBI taxonomy): Eukaryota > Metazoa > Chordata > Lepidosauria > Squamata > Natricidae > Thamnophis > Thamnophis sirtalis. The sequence continues at coordinate 50,566,753 of NW_028261390.1, forward strand.
GACTACTCAACTCAATATATATGATACTAAGGATTCAGCATATTTTTTATTTAGCATTATGATGAACTGTTGAGCTACTAAACTAGCATACAGTATGCATGCAAAATGATGTATCTAGTCCAAATGCCTAAGAAATGTGTTTTGATATAATCTCTGGATAACTATCTCTTCCTTTCAATAGGGGGTTATTTTCTTGATTTTATTATTGTATCCTTTATTTATTGTATTTATATGCCACCATTCCCCAAGTCCAAACTGTGCATATTTTTTATTTATATTTCATATTATTTAGTTATCTTTCTCACAAAATAAATGGCTGTCATCGTTGTTGTTGTTGTTGTTATTATTATTATTATCATCACAACAACAGAATTGTATCACAGTGGCCAGTTGTTTCGCTGGATTTGGCATTGGTTACTAGTTGGGCCCCACCCAGGGGCCTAGGATGTCGTGACATATTTTCGTAATATGCATGCAGATCCAAGCAGTGCAGCTTTTTGCATTTGACTGATGGTGATTTTGTCAATTTTTAACTGTTTTAAATGTAATTCCAGTACTTTTGGAATAGCACCCAGTGTGCCGATTACCACTGGAATTACCACTGCTGGTTTATGCCATGGATAATCGGCACACTGGGTGCTGCTATTATTATTGTTGTTTTTTGTTGTTATTATTATTATACAATTGTATCACAGCGGCCAGTTGTTTCGCCGGATTTGGCATTGGTTACTAGTCGGGCCTCACCCAGGGGCCTAGGACGTTGTAACATATTTTCGTAATATGCGTGCAGATCCATGCAGTGCGGCTTTTTGCATTTGACTGATGGTGATTTTGTCAATTTTTAACTGTTTTAAATGTAATTCCAGTGCTTTTGGAATAGCACCCAGTGTGCCAATTACCACTGGAATTACCACTGCTGGTTTGTGCCATAATAGTTGAATTTCGATTTTTAAGTCCTGGTATTTTCACTAACATTTGAATCTGGATATTGTTCTTTCCATAATTCATACATTCGCTTTAAATAACCTCTTTTTTTCTGGCTCTGAGTTGTAGTAATAGGCCATTATGGCACGGTTTTCATCTGCACTATATTTTTGTCATTTTGTTGGCTGGTCCACTTGTAGCCCATTTGTTGACGGATGTCCAGGGACCCCAACATCCGCCACGGCCCTTGTTAACCCGCGCGACGACCAATGCGGTATAAAAATTTTATTCGTTTCTTTCACCATATTGTATGATGGGTTGGCGGGGTTTTTTATGGGGCCAGTTGCCAACCTGACCCCAACCCTCCTCCTTTCTCATCCGGGCTTGGGACCGGCAACGGCGGAGTTGTTGTTGTTGTTGTTGTTGTTGTTGTTATTATTATTATTATTATTATTATTATTATTATTATTATTATTATATACTTTACTCATTATAGCTTTGGAGCTATAACAAGGCTGGCAACCAATTGTGAGCAAACTTTAACAGGTTCTTACACATAGCCCTACAAAGGGCTCTCTGAGTTCCTTTAGCCAAGAGAGACTGTGTCAAACAGGAGTGTAGGACAGCTAGCCATCAATGTAATAAGGGCAGAAAATGGCACTTCGCCATTGTTAACACTCTGAGGTAGGTGAAAGCCTTAATCACGGCAATAACCCATGTATGGTTAAGTTCATCCCTTGTAGATCACCAGCAATGCTCTAGATGTCTATTGTATCGCTTCAACTACTGCTCTAGATGTCTATTGTATCGCTTCTGTAAATTACAGGGAGGGATCTGTTCCACGAGAGGGAAAAGTAATCCCATAAGGATATGATCAAAAGCCTCCACTGCCCTCCCCCATTCCAAGCCACCATTAAGGCCTTGGATAGATCATGCAACAGACCAACAGGAACAACCCCAGTTCTCTCTGAAATCCAGATCCATCAGTAGCTGCATGTGGCTCAAACTAACAGGTCTAGCTTCCGTAGTGGGTAGTAGCACCAGATAATCCCATAGTAATCAGGATGTGATCTAACCATGGCAAGAAGGACACCAAAAGCTCTACAGATGAAGTCAAGGTGCTCAGGCAGCCCACACAGCTGTGAGGCTGATCCCTAGAGCATATTGTACTGCAACTACAGTTTTAACAGTTACTCTCCAGTTTTATCCTCCTTTCATATTTTTACCCTGTGAAATAGAATAGGCTGCAAGATGGTCAATAGATTCCCTCAAATCATTCAAATCAAATCGAACGTAGCTTCAGTGGTATAATAATGACAGACATAAAGCAGGTCAACACATGATGGCACCCAATTTTATAATCTTTTTCGTGGTGGTTGTTAAGTGAATACTGCTATTGTAAAGCAAACACTTGGTTTGTTAAGCAAACCCATTAGCTTTTTTCCTTTCTCATCATGGTGAGACCAATTGTTGGCAGTATGATAGCTTTAAAATTATAGCTAGCTGTTGTCAGTTTTATCTTAACACTGAGACTTTATACAGAAGAATTTTTGCTTTTGTTTTTTCTCCTTAGTTCTATTTTCTTTTTTTGTTGCCTCACTTAAGATTTTAAGCGTGATTGTAATGGCCACCTCTGTATAAGCAAGTCTCTAGAAGCAAGTCTATTAAATCAATGTGTATACACACACACTCACACACACAAACACACACAAACACAAATGATGGTATCTTCGCATGTTCTACTTCTAGGAAGGAAGCCCAAGAGATGTAGTTGGTTGTACAGCTTGAGAAAATGTATCTCCTTCCTCTTCCCTCAAGTAAAACAGGAAAGAGGACCCTGCTAGATATTTCTCTTCAGTCTTTCGGAGAGCAACATAGTAGTGGGAAGAAAACCAGCCCACTCAAAGATGGAGTGGCTGAATAAATTCAACCTACTCTGGCTTCCATAGGTAGTAAGGAGCCAATGGGAAAGAGTGTTAATTTATGTTAGATAATTTTGGATGTGTGCAAAGCTTCCTATGATTCATCTCACAACTATTTTTCCAGAAACTCCATCTCCATTCTTGAGGAAACTATCTATAGTCCCTTTACGTCTGCTGCTAATGAACTTCAAACCCTTTCTGCAAATAGCAATAGCCCTTAGACTTATATACCGCTTTACAGTGCTTTACAGCCCTCTCTAAGCGGTTTACAGAGTCAGCATATTGCCCCCAACAATTTGGGTCGTCATTTTACCCACCTTGAAAGGATGGAAGGCTGAGTCAACCTTGAGCCTGGTGAGATTTGAACTGCCAAATTACAAGTAACCAGCAGTCAGCAAAAGTAGCCTGTAGTACTGAACTCTAACCACTGCACCACCATGGCTCATACGTCACCCATCTGTATTTTTTTCCTGCTGCTGTGTTTTCTAATAAAGCATACACTATTTTAAATGTACCATTTTGGTGCCAGTTTGTGTCTTGGAGATTATACTGTGATAAGATGATTAGGATAGCCTAAGACTTTCCATCAGACAATTATTATGCCAGGTTATCCCCCGGAGGGTATCATCTGGCCACATATATTAAATGTCCTAATGCTCCCCAGATTAAATGGATGCCTGAGTTTAAATTGCTGTTTAGTTTTTTTCTTTCCTTTTTTTGTATAAGTGATATAAGATATTTCCCATATTTTATATTTCTTGCTTCCTCCATGTTTGGAGGCAAAAAAAGGTTTTTCAGTGAAAACCTATGGAAACAACCATAGCTATATTACCCCAGACTGTCCTGGTTTCATGGGGCTGACTGGTCTGATAGTAAATTAGATATTTAAATTTGTCTATTAATGTGTAACTGTTCAGTATAAATGCTTTAAACAAACAAGTAATTTGTCTCAAGCCCTACATATAGTGCAAATCTATGCCACATACTATTCATAAATAAGCATTATGGGTGTATTTGAGAAGAATGGAGAGCAAGAGGTAGATTGGAATCTATTAGTAGACCTCAGAGTTATTTAAAGTAGATTACTCATTATTTCTGAGTCCTGGTTGTTCTAAATATAATAAAAATAAGTGTCGCCCCTATATGCTGTAATAAAAAAATAGAAGGCAGTGTTTATGAGAAGGAACTACAAAAGAATTCTGCTATGGAAAATTCCTAGGCTATGATGCATTTCAGAGATGCCATATTCCTTAATTTTAAACATATGTCTGCTTTTCTTTCTTAAACACCATATTGACCTTTGGCTCTGGCTGTTGGAATGTAGACTTGAATTTAACATTTGAAGTCTCTCTACCTATTCCAGAAAACATTTTTTTAAATTTTTAAATACATGGTAAAATATATTTTACACTTATTTTCAAGAGAATCAATTTTCTTACAAAGAGCACCCATGCTACACACACATGTGGTTTTGCTAAGTAAGACAGAAGTGGTTGTTAAGTCATACAAGGTGGACAGCAGGCAAAGAGTTCTACTGATTGGCTGGCTCAGGCAAGTAGAATATGTCAGTCAAGCAGCCCAGTTTCTGAGCTTCCTCTGCACCTAATTACTGTTTTACTTCACCCTCATCTAAAGTCAGTTAGCAGTAGAACAGTGAAGCTGACATTCGGTTGGGAAATTAGAAAATTTGGGATTGTAGTATATAAATCATTTCACTTAATCTGAATTAGTCTATTCTAATGTTGGGATTACAAATATGCATATATCCTTTAAGTCCCTCCGGTCATTCAGGATAAGCATATGTTTTAAAATATATTTAAAATATATGTAATATTTGAGATAGGTTGAAAACCATACAATACTCAGAAAATTTACATACCAGTTGTTTCCAACAGCAACAAGTTCAAGGAAAAGATAGTAGATCTATTCTTCTGCCATACCTACCTTCATCTGTCCGTCCATCCATCCATAAGTCCATGCATGAATGCATGCATGCATGCATGCACGCACACACACATACACACACACACATACATACATACATACATACATACATTTATCCATTCATCCTAGATGCTCATTTCATCAAAAGCAACTCTGGATAGTATAACAAAGCTAAAACCAAATAAATACAAAAATGTTTATTATTAATTATAAAAATATTAAAACTATAAAAACAGAACAAACAGAAAATGATAGGTAAAGAGATGTTAATAATAGCAGAGCTACATTACAAGTTCAGCTTCCTCCTGGGGTCCCCAGCCTTGCTGGCATAACCAAGTGTTAAGGGACAGTTAGAAGCTCAGTATCTGTATACTGTATACAAACATGTATTTAGATGGGGGGGGTGGGGTGTTAATCCCATTTTTTTCAAAGGATATTTGGGATTAGATAGGTCTTTATTAGGGTCATCATGGGACAGTGTTTCTAGCACAGCTTTGAATAAAAATCCAAGAGTGTCTTCCATTTAAATAATGTAAACAGACCCATGTCATAGCTAAGCTGATTCTTTCTTACTTTATAAATAGAACATGCCAATGCAATCTTTTCTTTCCCTCACTCTAGCTGCCTGTTCTGTTAGTAAATGTTGCTGAATGGGTTTAACTGTAGTGACTGTTCTACGGGAAGCTGTTCTAAAATAAGTACAGCCAGAATGTCAAGGAAGAAAGAAATTAGTTAGCAGATATGAATGTTCTGCAGGGAATAGTGTTGATGACACAGGCCTTGGCAGGAGTTTAAAAAAAATGTCCACAGATGCTGCTGTTGAGAGACGCAGCATTAAACAGAATCTCTCAAAGAGAAACCTAGAATGCACAGAGGAGCGTCCTGTGAAACGGAAGGCTAACTGGGGCATTCTCACCAGTCAAGGTTAGTAATCTCATTGTTTTAGCAGCTTGTAGGACACTAGTGTTTACTGGCATGTCCACTTTTTGTTAAGACTCAAGTAAAATTTCAATGTAAATATGAATTTTTATTGTATATGTTAGGACAAATGTGCAATTTTAGTAGACTATTTAAAAACAAGCCATGTGCATTTTGTATGAGATGGTTTTGCGATAGGCAAAATGCATATTTGTGTGTGTTTATGTATGTCCATGTGCATTAATATATAATATAGCTAAGTAAGATTGCTAAGTAATATTTAAAGGGAAGAAGGAAGGAGAATGTTTACATGTAAATACAAATATAGTAATAAATATATCTTATGTGCAAATGAAAAGAAGGACTGCAGGTAAATATAATTGCAGAAATGAGTCAATATCTAAGCTGTTCTGTAAAATAGTCTTACAACATGGAGTTGTGAAACCTCTTATAAACAATACATCTTGCACTGCTTATTGCGTACATATTTAACAACAACAACAAATCTACCTCCTTGTATTTCACAATTCAACTGATCTGATTTAAGATATTCTGAAATTGTATAGTCATTGTTCAAATATAAAGATTATTACAGACTTTGTTCATTTTGGATTAAAACCAGATATGTTAATCATATAGCTGAATGATTATATTTTAAAAGCAGATTTTGATCCAGAGAAATATTAACCTGCAAAGGAAAACAGATTTAATACTTTCCATTATGCCATTTTCTTGATAGAAACCGTCCTTAAAATAATCAGGTATTGCCACTACTTTTTTGTCTTTAAAGTAAAAACTATGTATAGAAGATACTCCTTTTACTATCCAGAATAGAAGTATATTTAATTTAGAGATCACATTTATTTTGTATTTAAGACATTAATATGGGTACTCCTTTTCATCCGAAGAATGTTTAAAATTGCACAAATTCACCTAGAATGCCACTGAGCTCAAATTACTTGTTAACTGATATTTATAGAATTGCGTTGTAATTTTTTCATCTCAAAAGAAGTCATTTTTAATATTTTACATTATCACTGATTAAGATTAATAAATGGTAGAAAAACATGTTTTCATTTTAATACTTTATATTCATTCATTTTAGTAAATTGATCATTTAGAGTGCATAAACTAAATAAGGAAATGTAAAGACACTGACATTTCCTTCAATCATAGTTTAATGGTTGGGGAAAAGCTAAATGCAGAGATTCTTCCCCCACTCCTCCAATGTTAAATCATGATTGCAAAATACAATTTGGTCCCAATTTGCAATCTTTGTTTTGGAGGGATTACTCAAACTGTAGTTTGTTAGATGGAGATCTTGGTTATGTACAGTACAGTCCAACCTGCTTTTCAGCATAGCCCCTTACTGAGACCCCAGGTTTTGTCTCTGGATTGGTATTGGAATCCCCAATACTAGTAGTATCTAGTAGAACTTCAACCTCCATTCTCAAAGGTAGCACCTGGAAGGCTTAGAAATTAATTGCTTTCCTGGTAACCACTGCCTGGATCACTGCACATTTAAACATATGCTAGATCTCATCATTACTTTAGAGCAGTTGATTTAAAGATGGAGGATGTTATTCTGAAACTTCTGTCAGTCAAATCATTTCTAACCTTAGTTGATATTTGTTGTCTTCTGGGACTAGGCTGGAACAATTAAAATGATCTATCTTAGTCAAGCAGAAGAGAGACTAGGGAAGCTCATTCTTAATTCTTCCTACTTTGAGATAGTTTAACCTGAGGTGAGAATAGTATCCAATCTTACAGTATGATCTTCCAGAAAACAATTAAGGGCTGACTGTCCAGGAAGGCCCTTGTGGGAGATTGAGAAAGATCTATGTCAAAGTGGGGATATTGTTTATTTTTGTTTAAGGTTGTATTTGTTTTTATGCCAATGTTGGGCTACACCTTGGTTTTCTGAAGAGCTCCAAGAGATGAGCATCAGAAAGACAAAAAGTGAATCCAACCAAACACAAGTATCCATGTTTGGGCCTACATCATGGGGATAAAGTGGACAAAATGTTTATTTCTCTATTCTTATTCCACTTTTTATAACTGCTCAGGGGCTCTGTTTATAGTGATCCATTCCCTATTGGGGAAATATTGGTCTCGGGATCTTCTACAGGGCTAAGTAAGGAACACTCACATTATTTGGGCAGTTAAAATCATTTGGATTCACTTGGAATTGTACTAGGACTTTCACTAGAAAGATTCAAATGAGTTGCATTGTTGGGATGTTATTTAGATTCAATTTGGTTTTGTGACTTGTTACACACATGTCCTCTCAAGTTCAGTTTATGGGCATTCACTTACACACTCACAGCCCTGGAAAATTGCCATATTTAAATCATTTTCAACTGAATACTGAGAAACAAATGGTTCTTTAGAATACACAGAGACTCGGAGTGAATTTAAAATAACAGCAACTTTACTGGTTAATGTATATTTGTTCTTACACACACTTGTGCTCATCCACTTTACCCAACATTCCTCACTAGGTTGCCAGGGATGGAAGTCTGGATTCAAAAATGACTTTAAAAACTGGGCAGGCTTCAGGACCCCTTTTATCCTTCCAAATCTTTGCTTCGTGGTCATGAGGGGCCTTTCATGTGCTCCTTTGTTTGTTAGCTGTTGGTGCGATTTGGGGAGGGCATTCCTATATGCTGAGGCCCAATTTTTGTCCAGTTGTTTGCTTAAATACTTGGTTCCTTTCTCTGAGGGAACTTTTCCTGACTTTTGTTGATCCTGCTTACATGCTCTCATCGCTTCAGCCTAGTACACATTTATGATGAAGTGGACAATATCCTTCCAATTGTAAATTCAGACACCAGTTTGTTAGTCTGGTCTCTCTGGATTATTACGTAGCTAATAAGGTTACTAGTTGATAGGCTTATGTGATTGTATTGGTTTCTTTGAAGGAGTATTGTTTCCCTGGTTTTGAAGGACAGAGTGATCATCAGCAGACCTTCCATTATCTAAATTACTGCTGTACAGATTCTAACTTTCCCTTTCTGGAGAATGTTGTAAAGAGTGGATGCAAGCGGCACAGGGTATGAAGGCCTTCTTAGCCACAACTGCCACCTTCTCCTTGAACAGGAATTCTGAATCCAGGCGGACCCCCAGATTTTGCACTGGGTCTGTTTGTGGCAATGCAATCCCATCCAGCGCCAGAGAGGGTATAGTGCTAGAACCAAAGATGAAATAGTTTGGCTAGTGGATGGAACAGTACCTGGAGACAGCAGAATAGAAAGAAAGAACCAGAGAAGATAACAAAGTACAAAGAACTGCAAAAAGAAATACAACTGTGGCAAAAGCGAGCAATGGTGTAATTCCAATGGTAGTGGGCATCTTGGATGCAATCCCAAAACAACTGGAGCACCATTTGAGCACCATCAACATTGACAAAATTCACCAGTCAATTGCAAAAGGTGGCTTTACTCGGAACAGCTTCCATCCTGTGACAATATCGCAACACCATCAGACATCCAGATCTGCCTATCCGAGGTCCTTGGAAAGAACTCGATAGTAGACAAAAATGCCAGATCCAGTCTGAACATCTGGGTGATTGTATGATGATCCAAAAAATATAAATAAATAATAATTAAAAATAATAAATGCATAAATTAAAAAGAAAACAAAAAAGGCAGTCTCAGTGAACCACTGGGACTTTTTCTGCTGTCAGCTTCCTGTTATGTTTCTATATCCTTCAATTTTGGAAAGACAGTGCAATCCCAGATGCTTACCTGAAACATTGATACATAATATGTATATGCATTGTGTTTCTGACCTGCTCTTTGTCAACATAATAGATACATTAATCAGTATTACTTTATGTGGTCAAAATGTATTTAAATATTAGCATAAATCATTTTCTGTATCTTTAAAATGTTGTCTGGGTAGGACGGGAGTATTTCCCAGAGTGTTTTTGTAATGTTTTCTCTTTTAACATACATTCAATCAATCAAAAAGAGACTGAATGATTAGTCAATAACATTCTGAAAGTCCATTGAAAAATCATAATTCTATCACATTCATAATGTATTCTTTATGCTGTTGCAAAACTTCCCAAATATGTCAGGGCTATTATTTTGTAGGTCTGTAATAAGATCTACACTACAATTAAGTTCTAGTCACCAAATATTTTTTAAATATTTCCCTGGGAAGGAGAACTCTGAAAAAGAGAAGCAAGAGTTACTCTAGTTGAGAAGTGAGGTTTTACTATGAAAACTTGAAGATTGTAAGCAGTATGTCCATTTTGTTATTGTAAACTAACTCATCTGTGTTCAGATGAAGTGTCAGATCATTTAAAGCAAAAAAGAAAAAAAGTTTTGTAAGCTCTTAAATTTTGTTAAAATGCTTAATACATTTCCATTTTTAGGGATTGTAGGGAAGATGCCCTTCTCTCTCCTTTCTTAGACTGATTCAGATATTTTAGTCAAAAAAGTCTATTCAAACAAGTAATGTTTCATTGACAGAACATTTAAGTTACCACAAAGCCTTAAATCAATCTCTGAAGTATAGAAAAATTATATCTTATGTATAAATCAGGAAATTAAGAGTAACTTCTTACAAAATATTTAAAGATAATACTGTAAATGGTTGTTTGTGTAATAATATGAGGGCATGGAATTTTTCAGAAATACTTTTATCCAAGTGACATTTTTTAGGAAATTGAGTTTATTCTCCAATTACATGTGACCATTTTTACAATACATGTTAGAGATCTAGTCTATGAGTTCATAACATGATATTGCAACATTTAAATTTAATTAAACATTTAACTTCTGTAATGATTAGTTGTTTTATTACAAAGTTGTATAAAATAAAATACATCTTTCTCTTTTAAAGATGTAAATGAGTTTGAGATTATTGTTCAAAATTTATTTAATAAATTCACAGAAGATATTTGAATTCATAGCCAAATTCAAATCATTATAGTTTAGATCACATAGTTTATAAAATGAAATACTGTATATATTTTAAATGATGCAATGTTGCAAATAGCATTTCTACTATACAGGACTTGGCAATGAAAGCTGAAATATTATTAAACTTAGGTTTTTGGATATTTGTTTTCTGCAGTGTCTTTACAGGTGAAAGTTCATTTTGTACTGAGTGCAAGAAGCTCTTTCCAAATATGGCTGATGTGTTATTAACAAGAGTCAGCTAAAGAGACAGTGTTTCTTATTTAAAATGAGCAGGATTTATAGTCAAAATTGGCTGGAAATGCCATGGGGAGATGGAGATTTAGGTACTGTATACAGTGTTTAAAACTTTCCTTATTTTTATCTGTTTATGGTAGCATTTTAACTTTGATCTCTGAAATATTTACAGAACTGTAGCTCTTGTTCCTGGTAAATTAGATACCATATGACTTGCAATGCAGAATCTAAATATAGCCACTAGTACTTTGCATTTCAGTCACTGAGAAAAAAAAAAATAAGGAAATGTTAGCGATTGTATTTTTTTCTCCAACTAACCTTTAATATGTTCTCCTTAAATTTAAAGAGCTAGATTAAATTGGAACTTGATTCTCTTTCCATTATTATACAGTGCATGACATGCTGTGAAAACTTGATAAAGTCAAGTATGGTACTGAAAGGCTTTTGTATATAAAAATCACATCTATTACTTCTAGCGTACTTACAATTCTGCCACCAATCATTAAACTACAAGAATTCATCACATAACTGATGAAATCTGTCTCTTGTTGCACTTTGTCTTAGAAGTATAGAAATCATGATTATTTTGGCGTCTTATGTATGGTGTTTTAAAATATTAAGAGTCTAGCTTTATATTCATATTTTTCCAATAGCCTGCAGAAATTAAATGGAAGAAGGGGGAGGGAATGCAGGATAAATCATTCCTCTAAGAAGTAACTTACTGTATTTTCAAATGAAGTATATGAACATTTTACAATCCCTTTTTCTTTGTAAATGTAAACATAACAAAGTACTGCAAGGTAGATTAAAATCCAATATAAAATATGGGAGATAACCTTTAGTTTTAATAAATAGGAAAAGGAGACCCACAGGGAGTATTTTTGAAGTGAGATGTCTTTGCTCTTAGTATAGCTACAATAGAGACCCTGGACATGGAGGCTTAGTTCAGTGTAGTGTTTTGGATTCTATCCTGACATTGAGATAATGAATGTCATGGCTTTACAATAATGGCACATGCCACAATTTTCTAAGAAGCATAGCATGTACATTTAAAGGGAGGCATGGGAGGAAACAGAAAGTTAGCAAGGACGTGAATCAATATGTCTTGCAAGAGAAAATGAAAACAATGAAATGAAATGAAAACAGTAGGAAAGATTTTGACTGCAGTATTCTGCTTTTAACAAAATTAATAGTACCAGTGCAAACTCGGAATGCCTTAGGGATACTAATCAGGCACTTTATATGCTTGGTACACTTTCCCCAATGCTGCAGCTCTTAAAGCTAATTTGGCAGCAAAACAAATTGGCACAAAAGTGTAATGAATTCTCTGCAGAAGATGGATGAAGGAAGTTGTAAATAGCAACCATACATCTTGGGGTCTGTTGCTCACACAATAATTTGTTGCAAGATATGTGGCTTACATTTCATTTTCTGATATAAATAGTATATTGTTCCTTTTACTGTGGTAGAATTTTGTGCAGTGCTAAAATCAAATACTATGTACACATGTACATCTAATTTAAATCAGAAAGTTTATTTACTGCAGGGAGTGAACACTGGAAAGCTCATATGTATTTGTGGATTTCTCTTCAGCTGTTTAGCAATATGTTTTGAACCCATGCATTGAATTGCTTAGTTTGCGCAATAGGGCAAGAGCTGAATAACACACCGGTATTTTGATATGGTAAAAGAAATAGGCGCCATTTCCCCCTGGCTACAGCACTATATTAAGTGATTTCCATTAATTGACTTGCAGCTAATGGAACTTGCAGCTCAGTTCTAATATTTCATTCATTCTTAGGTTAACAACTTGAAAGCATTTCCATGTGTGGATAAATGAAAAAAAGTGAATACCATTAGCATTTTTTTCTATTCAGAGAATGATTCACCAGATGTATACTGAGGGTTGAGATTTAGATTTAGTAAGAACTAGACAACCCCATGGCCCATTGGATCATTGTTTCAGAGATACTTCATTTCCTAAAAAAAGAAACAGAATGATTGCGCAAAAAAGCAGTGGGAGCAGGAGCAACTTCCAATTTCCCACTGGCTCCTTCATTGAGTTTTCTTGTGGGGATCTGGCAGGGAGCATCAGAAATCCTTCCTTCCCCTTCCCCTCCTCTTCCCTTTCTTTTTTAGCAGGCAAATAAGTAGCTTTTGCTAGATGGAGCAAGGATTGAAGGATTGCAAAACTGGTTGGGAAATGGAATAATGAAAATGAAAATGATGTGAGCACAGCAGCAGGTCAGCAGCACAGCAGCAGTTAGTAGCACTGAAGCAGGACAACAATGTTTGGACAATGTACCTCAAATATTCTCAAATGTTATTCCCTAGGGAGTCACAGATCCCAGATTTTATATATAGTCTGTAAATTAGTCCTTTGAAGTACTTGGTTCAAACATTGTTGCCCTATGATGCACTGTTTCAACCAGTTAAAGGTCGTGACAATGAGAGCTTTGATATCGTCCTTGAGTTATGACAGTGACAGTTCAAAATTATGATAACCTTCCAAAGTCCCTAAGTTATGTGCGTTGCAGCATCAAGGGCATCATTTGCCCTTGCAACCAACCACAGAGGCACTACAACATACCCCCACCTCTTCACTCCCTCTATCCTGTCCCATCAGTCTCCACAGTCTGCTTTGGTAGCCCACTGGGTTCCACGTGCTCCTCCCAAACCTGATACTGGTCCCTCACTTTCGAAGATATCTAGAGCTCCAGGAAAGACTGGGCCACATGACAAAAAAGCAGCTGTCTTTTTCTCAAATGCTGGCCACCATGGAGATGGATGGAGAGCTTGGTGCACCAGCAAACCCACACTTGCCAGGTGCGCCCTGGGGAAGATCAATTGGACAGGTAGGCACCTACAGGCTGTAGGGGTTTACCCAGAGTAAGAGGACTTTTCTGGCAATACTGGCAGTTGTGGGGGAACCCACCCACCAGACCAGGGAGTACGCCCAAGGCTCTGGTACCCAAGACACTGCAGGAGGTGAGTGAGAACAGACGGCACAGAGCTCCCAGGCATGGTGCTCTACAACTGCCCTCAACTGGGTCATTGTGAGGTGCTCAGCCATCCCCAGTGACAGTGCAGCTGCTTCGTTTCACTCTCCTGCTACAGCTGCCCATCCACCTCGCAGTCAAAACTAGCATGAAAAATGCTCTGAATTGATTGTTTCTGCTGCCTTTGCACTACAATCCCCGAAACAGTTCATTCAAACTGCCCAGCAGTGTACAGAGGGTGCCTGCGCACTGCCCAGGCTGGGACCTGACAAGGCCTTCAGAGATGCAATGGATTTTGTGTTCTTATAGACGATACCATCCTCTGAACAAATGTGAGTGTGTGTTAAGAATACGAGATTTAAGGAAAACAGCTTTGCCAGCATCTGAAAAAAAGGCCTTTTCTGCCATGTGGCTCAGCAAGTTCTGGAGCTCTGGAGACCTTCGAAAAGTAAGTGAGTGATTGATGATGAAGACATTTGTGTGGAGAAGCTCCAAGCAGCTGTGGGAACCCCAAATGATGGGAAGAGGAGCATGAGGTATTTCAGTAGATGGGTGACCAGAGGCAAGTGGTCTTGTTCCTGCACTAGGGCCTCCCATGATCTTCCCCACCTCTGAGGTATCCCATGTGCACTTAATAACCTACACATTCGATTAATGAATGAACTGAGGAGAGCAAGGAACAGGCTTGTTCATTTAATGTGATTCACATAGTTATGTATGGTACATAGTTTGTATTAGTTCTTTTATATTAATGAAAGTTATTTAATTTAAACTATGCCATGATATTGTTCCATAGGCTCTTGGGCAGACCGCTCACCCCTGCATGAAGCAGCAAGCCAAGGGCGCCTTCTTTCTCTCAAAACATTAATTGCACAGGTAAAATGTGAAAATGTAACTAAAATCAATGTTCATTCTGTTAACTGTAAAAGCATTTTACTGCTTTGTTAAACATGATAAAGATATTACTTCACTCTTCATTAATCACAAGTATTGGTTTCTGTGGTTTCTTTACTTGTTTATACAGTTCCAAGAATCTCGCCACAGTAAATATGACAGTGATCAGGATTACCATATTTTTTGGAGTATAAGATGCACCTTTCCCCCCCCCCCAAAAAAAGAGGGTGAAAATCTAATTGCGTCTTGTATACTGAATACAGAATTTTTGGTCCACCGAAACCCTGCCCCCTTTGCAAAAATGGATGTGCAGAGGATTTGGGAGGCTTGCAAAGTACTCCTGGGAGCTGGAGGAGGGCAAAAATGAGCAAAAAATGGATTGTTTTTGCTCTGCACTAGCACCCAGGAGCACTCTACAAACCTCCCAAAGCTCTGCATGCCCCCCACCCTTTTTCTTTTCTTTTTTTTGCAAAAAACGAGACCTTCAGAGGATTTGGGAGGCTTGCAGAGCGCAAAAACTTTTTTTTAATTTATTTGTTCAAAATCATGGTGTGTTTTATACTCCGGTGTGTCCTATAGTCCGAAAAATATGGTAGATACATTGCCTCCAAGCGCCAACTTTAATGAAGTAATAAATATCCAGGCATAGTGTTTTAGGGTTCTGAACACTATCAATTTTACAATATAAAAACTAATCAAGTAACTGCTATCTAGGCTTAGGTGATAAAATCATCTAATTCATATTGTTGTTACAGGTTCTATGATAACTGTACACATGAGCTTTGTTTTGTAATAGATATTTATACGTATCCCTGTTCTAAAATCAGTATGTTAGCTACATTCGCAGGGCATAACCACCCAACATGATTTTTAAATAACAACCACACACACAACAGGTACAAGGCTGTAGGTAACCAGAATCATGATGTGGTTACAGATAAGATTATCTTAACCACAATGTGGTCTCAGGTTGGCTGACTCTCTAATATGATTCTGCAGGCTACATAACCCAGAACTGCTCATTACTCCAATTTATCCAAGAATTGCTTTCTAGTTGAAGTAGTTAAAATTGATGAGGAAGGATATGCTACTTACCCCTCTGCCTTCTACTACTGAATCTTTTAATACCCAGACACTGCGCTTCATATACTAAATATTTGCTGTAGATATTCTGTGCAATTTATGGCTAGTTTAAATTGTGGAACAGATTTTTCACTGTATTTTTATTTTTCTTATTAAAGTTACATCCCATATTTCTGCATGGGAAAATCTTTAAGGTGACTTAAAACAATTTCAGCATGCATATCCCCATGCCACAAGCCAACTCAAAAAATATTCAAAAAGTATGGACTGCCATCTTTTCATGTTTAAGATAGCTAAAAGCTTGAAAAACTCTTAAGTGCCCATGGCAGTAAAACTTTAGAATTTTCTATATTTCAGAGGATCTCCAAATTTGCAGTGCTGGGAACTCCCCTGATGTCAAAAATGTATGTAATTACCTCCATGAGTAATGATGCCGCTAACTACATTATCATCAACAACACTGATATCTGTTTCCAGAATTACCATTTCTGCAGTAGTTTTGGGTTTTATACATTGCAGTTCTAGAGGTTCCACAGGCCAAGCCCTCCAGCCAGCTGAGTCAATACGATGGGATCTGAGGTCCTCCCCATGTCTGAACCAGCTGGATGTGGGGAAGGCGGCTGCTGAAACCTTGGTCTTGAGTAAGCCATTTGGCTTCCAGTGCTGCATCACCTTGAGGTGTTTTAATTAGAGATACCTAGAGGTGAGCTTGGTAGTGCACTCTCTTCCTAATTCTAACAATGGGCTCCCACTTGGGATGAGCTGCTTCTCCCTGTCAGTCATGTGCTATATTTGACACAAATTCCTTGCCTCCTATCTTTTCTGGGAATCAGATCTCTTAGATGTTGTACTCCTTGCTCAACTATCTTTCAATCATCCTGGTCATCCAAAAACTTACAACTCCCTTCATATTTGCCGTTTTTTTCTAGGAGTCATAGCCAAGAGTTTGAGAATCCCTGCTGAATCTTTCTTTGTTGCTGTGAATTAGATTTTAGCAATGCAGAATCATGATCTTTGGCTATTTGCATTCATATACACCATGATTTATTGAGCAAGCCAGAAATGACAGTATGGCTGGGTTCACGTATAGTCCTAAGGTAGTTTACTTTTGGCTTAGCACAATCTGTGGACTCAGATTTATAAGTCAACATTTATGACTTGGCATTATACATGAAGTAGAATCTGTTTCTATAACTTCTAGAAACTAGAAGTGGTCTGAGTGTGGGCCTCAGAGCATTTCTAGTTTTTATACGATACAATTTAGTTAATAAGTAATGCAAATGGTAAAATTGCTTGTGTTCAGCTATCAGTGACAATGAGGGGAAGCCACAAATAAATGAGCTCAGAAAAAAGTTTGAGAATCCTGAAATGAATCATTGATTTCTCCTATAATCTGTGGTTAAATAAATCATGTTGTAACACAACCCAGACTGTCTTTTTGACAGACAAAGCAATTGGATTCTGTGTGACTGATTCTGTTTCCACATATTAAAAGACAGATTTGCTTTGAACCTCTATCAGATTTTTTCTGAAATCTGGCATGGGACAAAAAACAAAGAGTAAGCCAAATGACTGTAAAAATAGTAATTGCAATTAGCTGGTAAACAACATGGTTTTTATACTGTGGTTTCCAGTATTTAATCAAACCCCAAAATGTCTTGAAGTATGATTTTTTTTTCATAATTACATTCCTCTTGAACAGGGGTGTCAAACACTAGGCCCGCAGGCCGGATGTGGCCCATGATGTCGGATCTGGCCCACAGGACCAGCCTGGAAAATATAAGGAACCAGCCCATGCCACTTCGTCCCGGTC
Organism: Thamnophis sirtalis; assembly: GCF_051295495.1. Taxonomy (NCBI): domain Eukaryota; kingdom Metazoa; phylum Chordata; class Lepidosauria; order Squamata; family Natricidae; genus Thamnophis; species Thamnophis sirtalis. The sequence continues at coordinate 50,584,415 of NW_028261390.1, forward strand.
TATCCAATGTAAGAGGAAACATTCAGCAATTTGGGGAGTGGCATCAAGCTGGTCACACCCACCAAGTCAGCCAAACCTGCCCGGCCCCCCAAGGTCAACCACAACCCTGATGCGGCCTTCAATGAAATTGAATTTGACACCCCTGTTCTTGAAAAATTGTTAAATATATATGTTACACAAATATTGAATAAAGACTTCTTGTTATATAATTTATCTTTCATTAAGAAACTGAATAGTTGGGAGACTTGTTTTGAATGTTAATTTTTTGTTTTCTGCTTAGGGATACAATGTAGATGCTTTAACTATTGATCAAGTGACACCATTGCACGAGGCATGCCTTGGAGATCATGTAGGATGTGCTCGGATACTTCTCGAAGCAGGAGCAAATGTAAGTGATCACACTGATATTACTTTAAACTGTGGTTAAAAGCTAGAAAGCTTTTCTTAGAAACATTAGGTAAAATGTTTCATACCTACTGAAAGTCCGAATTATTACTATTTGTTTTTACTAAAATGACATTTTACTAAAATTACATACATCAGTTTACTTTACTTAATTGCATTCTGAATTGTTTGAGCATAGGAAAAGAGGTACAATACCTAGATGTTTGGTACATCTTGAAGTGAGAAAATTATGCAATGTTATCAAAATGTTACCCTGCAAACCCTGGCCTTTTCGTATCTCCAAACCACATTTGGATGCAAGAGAGCAATAGATACAAAGTATAATTTGTAAACATGTATTTTATCCCCACCAATAAATGTAACCAATATTTTAGGTGAATGCCACAACTATTGATGGGATAACACCCTTATTTAATGCCTGCTCAAGAGGAAGTGCATCTTGTGTACAACTTCTATTGGAATATGGTGCAACAATTCAATGGGAGAGATGTTTTCCTTCACCAACTCATGAAGCAGCCAGTAGAGGTAAGCCTTAGAATAGGTACATTACAAAATGTATCAGCCATTAAAATATTTAAGATTTTGTTTTAGGGATTAATTACATTATGCTTTCTTAAGGTCACAGTGATTGTCTAGAATTGCTGATTTCTTGGGGCATAGAAGTTGATCTAGATGTTCCTCACCTAGGAACACCTCTATATGTGGCTTGCTTTTCACAGCAGAAACAATGTGTTCACAAACTTCTGCATTCAGGTAATATATATTGTTTGATGTATTTTTATTTTATTTCTTCTTGAACTCAACCAGGCTTTCACTATACCTCTTACAGTGTTTATTTGCTATAAATAAAACCAACACATTTTTAAAGTAGCTCTGCATTGATTTAAGATAAACAAAAAAGAACATTATTTTAAGTGTAGTTTATTCCTGAAAAAAAATATTACTTATTTCTCATTATGATCAACATTATCAGAAGATTTCTGGAAGTCATTAATTTACAAAGATGATAAAAATGTATTATTTTAATATGTTTCCAATGATACTTGTTATAATTAATCCCTATGATATCAAATATACTGTGTATTTCAAATTTAGCCACTTTTCAATTAGGTTATATATGCAACTCAGCAATACATGGATCACTATCTATATTATATCTACAAAAATATAGTGAGGTCCCTTGTTTTAAAGACCCATACTTTTATAACTTAATTCTTATTAACGGAGTGTCATTTTTCTTTAAGATTCATTGATTATTTATTTATAAACTTGCATTGTTCTGTCTGATTACTCTGGCTAGGATTGTTATACCTCTGCAAAATCAGCTCAGGCTATACATTGACTGACTGATTATATTTTATTTCTATAACAAAAAAGCAAAGTCTTCCTTCAATTCGTTTCTTGGAGATTGCAGGAACATGCACAAGAACTTCCTCAGTAATAATTTCCAAGTGATTTATCAATATATTTTTGGGATGTTTTCTTTACTTCCCAGTTTAGTATACACTCTTGGGAATGAATTCATGCTGATCTCCCATCTAATGTCAGGTCTGATCCTATTTATTTTTTAAAATGTAATCAAGTATATAAATGCTGCCAGCTAGTGTGATAAATAAAATATCAAGGCAAAAACCAAAACAAACATAAGAGTTTAAAAAAAAAACAGGAACAAAATCTTTCATAGCCGAAGAATGCCTTTGTCTGGCAGTCTGGCAGCAGCAGCAGTATCTAAGTTAATTGATATCCAACAATCTAAGTTCAAGGTGACCAGTTAACAAATTAGGAACTGAACATGTATTCTTTTTTTATATATATATATTTTATTTTTATTACATAAACAACACATACACACAACAATAAAAAAACAAAACAAAGAAAACAAAAAAAAACATCATCACATAAAGCATGTTGTTTGGTTACAGGTGTTTTAACATCCATATTCTCGAATAATATTTACCATCTCAGATTTTTCATCTAGTATAACTAAATACCTCACATTCATTGTACAGTATATGTTCAGTTACAATTAGTATTATTTTTTTTCCAGTAAATCATGATTCCCTTACATTCTTGATTGTCTATTTGATAACAGTATATCTTTATGTAATCCCATGTAATAGATTTTTTTTTTTTACCAACCATTTATATTTGTATATCACTATTTTCAATTATGCATAATTCCACCAATCAACTATCGGGTATGCTTATGTTCATTATTATCCTTGTACATCATACATTCAAACAGAAATCTTATTCCTTCATTTTTCAACAAAATATTCTAAATAGTCGCTACATATATATACCAATTTTCAATTATTCCCTTATTAAAATTATTTATCAACAACAAGATATCATTGTAATATGAGAATTGAACATGTATTCTTAATGTGGGTTGGGCCATATCTCCAAAAGAATGACATTGCTACCTTAACCCAACCAGGTTCTAGAAATATACACACCAATTTACTTTCTTTATTCATCAAGTTATGGATGAACAGTATCTACAGTCAGACCTATTATTTACTAACAGCAGCAAGAAGTTAAGGTTACCAGTGTTCTAAACATCAAGACCACAGGTCCAGAAGTGGGGCCTATCACCAATGTGTCCCCTTCCATATCTTCCTGAACCCATTATTTTTGTGATTGGTTCCCCACTTCCATCAATAGATTTCTTCAATCCCTCATCTCACCACTGCATATGCACACATTCTACTCATCATTATATATCTAAATGCTAGATATATTAGTCTAATGTAATCTAGTCTGATGTGATGTATACCTAGATTCTTGAAGTAAGTACCTCTGATACGAAACTATGTGACTGGTAATACCTATAAGACACACACTTCTAAAGATGTCCCCACTAGCTAGACTCATTTCTCTGACATACAGGAGGTTTACTAATGCAGTTTTCCCAAGATATTTAATGTATTATCTGACTTTGGCAAAGCTCTCTTTAGTTTCTGCTTTAGAAAAGCAACTAATATGCATCTATTTTACTGGGCTTTTATACTTTAATTAGTTTTACTATTATTTCCAAGTTATATTAACTGTCTTTAATACTCACTGATGTGGAAAGAGAATATAAATGAAATAAATTTCTAACAAATGTTTATTTCTGAGAAACAAAACTGTGATTTGATTATGATTCTTTGTTAAAATATCTTTAGGTTAATGTAAAATGTGCTCTTATTATAAATCCCTAGGGGCAAATGTTCAAAAAGGAAAGTTTTTGGAAACTCCATTGCATGCAGCTGCAAGGCTACCTAATACTGAAATAGTAAACATACTTCTTGACTTTGGAGCAGATATAAATGCCAAAAATTCTGAATTTGAACGACCTGTAGATGTCGCTGTTTCAAGCAGCTTGGTGGAAAAAATACTGCTGTTACATGAAGGTAAAGTTTGTATTTTTTTCTTTCTGTGTTGCTATTGGGTTTTGGATGACAGTATCAAGCCCAAGCTGCTTATTTTTCTCTTTCTCAGTGCTGAGGAAGCACATATATTAGATTTAGAATGAGGGGAGAAGAATTTTTCATCCTCCTCTCTGACTACAGCAGGTTGTAAGCTTCACTTTCTCTGGAAATACTTTTTTTTTTAACCATAAATCTATTTTCTTTCCCAAATCATTCAAGGTTTTGTTGAACTTTGCAAACATTCCTTAATTTTATTTGTGAAAAATATACATATGTACTACATATCTCTTAGATGCATGTCAGTGCACCCAAGAAATTTATTCAACTAAAATGTCTGTTTGAATATGATAAAAATATATAATGTAATAAGTATAAAATGTAAGTTCTTGAGAATACTATCTAATGATACCTAATGTCATTTTTATTCAATTGCAGTTACTCCATGTTCTCTTTGCCAGCTGTGTCGACTACGAATCCGAAATTATATAGGAAAGTCTAGATTGCATCTTGTACCACAACTTCAACTGCCAAACATCTTGAAAAATTTCTTACAGTACCAATAAAATAGTGAATCGAATCAGAACTTAAAGAAATATTCTACAACATGTTACACATGAAAATTAAATGATAGGGAGCAGCCTAAACAAGCTTGCCTGCTCATTAAAATTTAAAATCATGCCAAACATAATTTGGAATTGCTTGAAGTACTACTAAAATGAAACATAAATGTGTTCATATTTTACAGAGCTATACAAATCCTTTGAAAAAAGTAATCTTGAATGCAAAGTAATATGTGTGAAGGCCTTTTTTAAATGATTATAGCAACCAAATATTTAAGAAGCTGCTTTCAACCATTTCCACTTATGCAGTGGCTATAGATGCACACAAATGCAGACAGAGGAGGCAGCAACTTTCTCCACAACTATCTTAGCAATTTAAAAAGTCGGGCTTTGTGCACTCCTTAGCCTGTTCCGAAGCATGTTTTAGGAAGGACTTACACAGACCTAATATTTTGAAAATGTTGTATTTTTTTGTTTTTACAATATAGTCCTTACTGATTAGTCACTCCATTCAAAATTTACTTTTGTTCAGTCTAAGATCTGTGGTGGTGCAGTGGTTAGAATGCGGTATCATAGGTTAACTCACTGTTCACTCCAGGAGTTTGATTCTAAGTGGCTCAAGGTTGATTCAGCCTTCCACCCTTCCAAGATCAGTAAAATGTGGACCCAGATTGTTGGGGACAATATGCTGACTCTGTAAAACTGTTTAGAGAGGACTGTAAAGCACTGTGAAGCAATATATAAGTCTAAGGGCTATTGCTATTTTCAGGAGACTATATTGCACTGCAAATTATAAATTCTGTTTGAATATCTTCTTTCTTAAAAATATAGGAATGGCAGTGGAGAGAAAGAGAAGCGGGATTTCAAATAAATTAATGCCTCTAATCGTTTCCATATTTCTTCTCTGTATAAATTCCCCAACTTGTGATCCCAGGTCACAAGGAGCTTTCCAAGGTTTAGATGCAGTTCTAGACTTTTTTTTCTTCTTCTTAAACTGCAACTGAAATGAGAGGCTATTAAGCATAAGATTGGGAGATGATTATACTAATTTCATTTAATAATTTAATTGCAATACAATAATCCTTGAGATACAGCTGCCCATTATACCAGCAAGTGGTGATGGCCATTAAGGGAAATGGTCTTGCTTAACAACTGCCACCCTCTGTCCTCCCAGACAGGGCCATTAAATCAACACTTGGGTTGTTAAGCAGAAGTGGGAGTAGTCTTTGGAGGTCTAGCATATGCCCAGGCCTGCCTGCCCGTCCCAAAGGCCCCCCCCCCCGAATAAATCATCTTATGCTCTGCTTGCTGTCCCCTGAAGATCTCCATGTTTCTCATGTGGGGGAAAGAAGGTGGGCCATGCCTCCCGGAAGTGCCCATCATTTTCTCCACTGCTTTTACAAAGCCATGAGCAAGGGACAAACCACTCCATTTTGTTTCTTAATGTGATCTCGATAGCCTGACATCTGGAGATCTTCAAAAGCTAAGTGTGCAATGGATGATGGTTGTGTGAAGAAGAGGCCTAAAGCCTGTGTGGTCCGAGTGGGTGGGATGGGATGGTGGGGGAAAGAGTCGGGGGGATGTACTGCAATATCCCTGAGGTTGGGTGTAAGGATGAATGACCACAGGGGCTGCAATGGCCATAACTTCTAAAAGGGGTCATAAGTAGCTTTGGGAGGGAGGAGGTCTGTCGTAACTTTGAACAGCCATTAAGTAACATTCATATCTAGAAGGCTACCTTTAAATTTAAATGAAATCAGATCATTCAATTTTTGTTCTAGGTGTGCCCATTTTCTGCTATATGCCCAAACTTTTGGCCTAATAAAGATCATCATTTTCTGTAAGAATTAAGTTTAGTTGAAAAAATTTCAGTTACTTCATTTGTAAAGAAATAATATGCAGCTCTTAGTAGCAGGTTGCCTATTCAAATACTGCTGTTCCCACAGAAGCTACTTTCTTTATGTTCCTACTGCAGTTGAAAGAATGAGAGTAGCTACTGCTTTTTAGATTTTTGGTCTTTTGAGAGCTGGAATGGAATGATCCTACAATGTATGCCTGTCTTTAAAAATTTCATGAAATGCTATGTAAGTAATAATGTAGATAATGGGAATAGGGGAGAATGTCTAGAACGTGTAAATTTTGCATAAAATCTATTGTTTAGTTTAATTATTGTTTGATATATACTGAGTAAAGATGAATGACTATGTGTTAAGTACATTTTATTTTATTTTTTCTCTAAAACAGAAACACATATATAAAACTTGAAAGATGGTTAAACAAATAAGTGTCATTTTATTTTCAGACATCTCTGGCATACATACTTTATGAAGATCTACTATTGTAAATGTGTTTGTTTTTCTTTTGTCATCTAGCCCCTAATTGTCCTGGGGTCACCAAGGAAATTTCAGGACAAAACAGGGATTTAACTACTACTACTTTAGTCACTACAAAAGAATATCATAAATGTTTGCATATTACTTTAAAATGCACAGAAATAAAATATGGGCACTTATAAATAATAAGATTATTATAAAAGATTAAATAAATAAATAAATAAATAAATTAAACAAACAAACAAATAAATAAATAGTACAAAACAGATTTGATGCCACTGGATTTCAAATGCACGTAGTTCTCTCGCCTACCCTGCAGTTAGCACTAAGCAGTCATCCACTGCGACTGTCAGCAACTACCTTAGCCTTTTTCCTTTTAATTTTTTTCTTTTCATCATGACACTGGTGAGGCCCCGCCTCCCCTGACTGCACATCCCTGGTCGGTAGATAAATAGGTACCAGTTCATTGGGAAGGTTACTGCATTCCATATTTTCATGCTGGCCACATGATGATAGAAACGTCTCTCAGACAATAGAGGTTCCCTCGGCTGAGAATCAGATAAGCACTGCACCCTTCAGTCGGTCATGACTGGATGGGAAATCTTTAAAATTTTAGTGTTCCATCTTATACATCTACATTTGATTTATGTTTCCTATATGAAGAGCTTTGCATATGTCAGCCCATACTTCCTAGCAAGATCGTTTTGGATTGGATTTCTGTGCAGTAGCTACTCTCCAGCAGTCTATGAGCTATTCCACTCTATTTTGTGTCATCTCCAGTTAAAAGCATATTGTCAGGCATGCCTCCTTCAATATCCAAGCAAGAAAAACCTCAACTTGAATAGAAATAAAGTAACTTTTACTAGATATGAATTGAAAGCAGCAAAAAGGAAAGCAAGATCTGAGCCAAAAAGGCGTGAACATGTACATATCAAACGTTACCCAGCACTCTCCCTCCAATTCCGCAACCCAATGTCCAATCTGCAACTCCCTAAGGTGTCATGTGGGGTGCATTTTCAAACAGCCTCATCAAGTTGGTATGTGAGAGGGTTGGCCTTGACCAAGTCCAAACATCAGTCACCAGCATGCACAGAAGATGGTGAGAACTAAACTCCCTTCTTCATAACTCCTCCATCACCAGTAATTTCCCCCTCCCAAATATCTCAAGCTCCCCCGCTCCCTGTTTCTATGGCAGCCGATAGCAGGCAAGGAAAGTAGAGGCTGACACATATTTCTCCAAATAATTAATGAAAATATTGAAGAATATAAGATCCAGGACTGTCCCATAGCTCTCTCTAAGTTCTACTGAGTTAATTCTCTAAGAACTACTGATTAGCATACTTGAATTATGTATTCTGAACCACCATCTATCATTATGCCATCCAATCCACATTTATTGAAATATTTTGCTTAAGACAGAATGGATTCTGACCTGTAGCCTGACAGCTATTGTTAATGTTATCTGGATGTACTTTCTATTTTTATTTTCCATACCTATGATTTTTGTTCATTTTCAAACTTCTCCTCTAAATTTATTAAGGCCAAAGGGTGTGTGGTTCATTCATGCTCTATGGCCGTGATGGCGAACCTATGGCACGCATGCCACAGATGGCACGCAGAGCCCTCTCTATGGACACATGAGCCGTCGCCCACCTCAGCTCCACTGCATCTCCTGCCGGCCAGCATGTGGGAGACGTGCGTGCATGCGTGTGGGGGTCACACTCACATGCACGGGGGAACGGGAGAACACGGGGTGGGTGGGGGTGGAGCACTTTACCTGGCACCCAATTTTTGGCCTCTTGAAACCAAAAATGGGCCATGGGGGGACCCTCCTCCGTGCTTAGTTCCAGGAGGATTCAGAGAGGCCTACTAGGCCCAAAACGGGCCTAGCAGGCATGCTCAAGGGGGCAGGACCTCCAGGGAGAGTTCTGCATTATGGGTGTATGTATGGGGGTGGGGTTTGTCACATGCTTTCAGTACGCAAGGACAAAAAGTTAGCTATCACTGCTCTGAGACTAATGTGTAATGCCACCCATTAAGCCTATTATCTCCCATTAAAACAAAAACAACAGTTTCTCTTCAACCCAAAAATTAATTACATCAGTGCCGCACTTTAATGTCAGATGAAATATAATATTCAGATAAAATTGCATGTTTTTAAACTAATATAATGCTATAACTTTCCAACAGTTTATCCCTTAGGACAAGAACATTTCAGCAATGGTTAAAAATTTCATTAAACTCTGGGAAGCCACCTTCCAACAATACAAACAAAATGTGGCCAAGTTTGAACCTTTGGACAGATGGTTTGTATCTATTCCAACTTCAGGAATATTTTCTAAAAAAAAAATTTCACCTGCTGTATCTATGACCTTTTAGTCTGATACAGATACAAATTAACAGATCTGAAAGGGACCTTGTAGGGATATAGGTCATCTAGTCCAACCCCCTCCCCCCAAGCAGATTGGTTTGAAATTTGACAATTTTTGTTCCCATCAATTAGAAACTGGTTTTCAAGAAGCTTTATGCAGCTTTTTCTTTTTTGCAAGTCTCAAAAAACCTCCAATAGTATGCATAATTCCACACCCTTTGTATTGTCAAAGAAAGGCTTTTTTCACCCTGAGTCAAGACAGACAGGCACACCCGTATAAAATATTTTTTTAAAATAATTCCTACAAGCACCAGAGCTGGAAATTTGTATGTTCAAGAGCAAATATTTTGCCGAAGTCACGTGAATGGGCAAAACTTCGGAGGGCAGTAAAATTCAGATAACTTTAGTGCTTTATCAATTTAAAATGTACAATGAAACTTTTTGTATCATATTACTTATCAAATTAGTTCCCCAACTTAAAACAAAAGCAAAGCGTCACAGAAACAATTCTGCTTTCAATTTCCCTGAAACTGATTTTAAAAATGAATCCCAGAGCCAATTTTGTCTTTCCTCTTCACGGGAAGTATTTCGCTTTCGGCATTTCGAGACAATGCAGAAACGGAGTTTGAACAGTCTGTACAACTATCACGTTGACTGGGAACAGGTTATTCCTACATACAGAAAAGGAGGGGAAGCGGAGCATTGTCAGATCAAAAAAAATGAGACGGCCAGGCGACCACTGACTCGGAGTCGGAAAAGTCGCTTTTTAGATTTGGAAAATAAAAAGAAACACGCAACCTCAAGAAAAGATAACTGGAACACAAGTGACCGGGAAGTTTGTCTGTGTTAAGCGGTAGGGGTGGGTGGGTTGGTTCGTTTAACTTTGCACTCCTGGTAAACGACTTCCTGATTTAGTACAACATGACATCGAAAACGAACCCACTGCTACGAAAAAGAGAGCAACGACTAAAGTTTACGGTTCAAAACGGTACATACTTGCCCAGTCGTCATTGAAACGCATGCGTACTTGGCCTTCTGAATTTTTTTTAGCGTTGGTGGGTGGGACTTTCGCTCCAGAGGTTGCTCTGGTGATGGTTGTTATGGCAATCAAAGACGCGGCAACCGAGGAGCCTGAGGCCCTTCACAAGTAAGAGCTGAAATTGCGCGTGTAGATGGAAAGACCGAGATTGGAGACCGAGAATGGGGTAGTTCAGAACAGGAGTCGAAAGGAAGAAGCGGCTGAATCGGGGTGCGAAGTTGAATTTTCTTACAGGGAGAGGGGAGAAAGCCAATTTCAAATAATCCAGCTCGAGTTCTGGGATGGACCTGATTTACTATCGCCTTTTCCCGGGTTGTTGTTGTTTTTTCCTACTAAGGTCTCTAGCTTAATCTACAGCAGTAGGATTTGCAAATGATAAGTAGATCTTGGTCTAGCAAGATTTAGGGGTTCAACAAAGGTCTGTTAAGCTTTGCTTGGTGGGCTTTTACAATTTGGAGAATGTTGCAAACTTTCAATGGATGTGATAAGTCTAGGAAATTCTTGGAGTGATTTTGAAAGGAATAATAACAATAAAGTACATAATAATAGATCAGGTAACTTACAGGTGAAAGGCACTTAACTCTTTAGTTGTTTAAAGAGCTGAAAATATCCAGTGATATTCTAATCATAAACTAGCATTTCATAAAGGAAGGGCTCACAGAATTGGCTAGCAACTCCTGCTACTGTAGCAGCTTTTTCTATTGTGATCTAATACATATATGCAACTTGCTGAATTCATTGCTGCAGCTATTTTCACATGTTGGAGGGATCCATAATTCACTGTTCTCCAAATGAAATATAGTCATTGGTTTAGGGAATACAGAAGAGAGTAAAATGTCTCAGCTCTCAATTTTAGACAGAATGAACAAACCCATAATTTCTAAATAAAAATGTTTCTCATATTTATTCTTTCCCATTGCCACTCCTATCTCAAAACATTCTTTCTTCTATTATTTTTCTCTATTTTTCCCCTTTTATTGTACATAAATTAGCAAGGTTATTCCCAAGGTTCTTTTTAACATTCAGGACATTTTCTATCATCACATTTTAATCTTTTATATTTTTGCTAAGCAATTGGACGAATATTCAAACAAAGCCCTGTGCTGTAGCCACTCACCATTTTTATTTTGGAATGACTGAGCTCTATAGATGAATATCTATCAGAAGGAAAGAAGAAAAAATTAAAAACCACACACTAGTTTAATCTTGTCTTATTTTTACAGTATTTCAATTTTTTATGATTTTCTAAAAAAATTTTTTAACGGGGTAAAGAAGTCTAGTGGGTATCAAGGAAGTATTTCTAGTCACACCAGGAATGGCCGCCTGGTCCTCTCTAGAGTACTGTGATAATGATCAGCTATATTGCAATTGTAATTCTCAGAATCACTATAAGGAGTGGTAGTGCTAAGTAGAGAGATACTATTTTCTTTAAATATTTGCTGAGGAAGATATAATTTCATATGCAAGACAATGTCTAAATAAAAAAAACCTTGGGAATCAATGCTGCCCAATTTAAGGAGAGTTTATAGCTTATAAGTGTTTTAAGTAATGTGACAAAATTGATAAGATAAAGTAGGTAGCTGTAATAGTGTCTTAATTCTTGTGGTGTTTTAATGACAAATGTGACAGGTGAACAAGTGGAAAAAATATTAAGAACTTAAGAAGTCCTCAGTTTGGAAGAATTATCTTGCCTTCATGTCATACTCCACATGTCCAGGGCGTACTGGATTGCCCCTGATAGTACTGCGATGGCTTCAGAGTCTTGACCTCACTTTTTCACCAAGGAACTTCCGTAGGTAAGACAAATAAATTCAGGAAGAGGATTGGCATTATTTTTCTTCCTCCTGAAGACTTGCCTTGCTCTTGATCAGATGGCCAAGAATCTGATGGTACTTGGCATACTGAGGAAATAGAAAATATATTTTAAATGCCAGGTTGTTTTTTTTTAAAAAAATCCAAAATGGCTAATAGGGTTGTTAGAAATAGCCAAAGAATCTCAACAAAATTCACATATGCCCCATAGTTGTGCTCTGACCCCAATATACTTTCTCTTTTTTACAAAGAAACACATAGATTTATCCTTGCATATAGTGTCCTTGTGTTCTTATTTGAATGAACCATAGTGACTTTTTAAGTTGTTTACTTGGAAATTTATTTCGCTAGTTATCGAATTTCTAAAATTTGGCTATTTTAAAAAGCAAGTTTTCTTTAAAATGTGTGACCTGAGACTTGTGGTGTTTGAAGGCAATTTGTACATTTATTGAAACCATTATGCAGTTATTGAAAAACTGACTCCAGAACTTTTTCCTTCAGATTAAACCCTGTACCTGTATTGAACTGATTCCTGATGAATGCAGGTCTTAACTCCAAAGACAAAGGGTGAACTTTTAGGAGACACAGAAAGGGCTTAGATACCGAGCCAGTTGGTCAGTTCCTATTATAAACATTGGATCAAAACTCAATTGATCTGGAAAAAATGGACCTTGTACTTGTAAGAAAATGATAGGAAGGAAAAAAATGGAAATTGGTTATATCTTATGATTATTATCATTTAATTCTTGCTTTCTGGTCCTTTTTCAGGAAGGGAAATTTGAATTTGGTGTTGTATAACAAAATAAATTGTTTTATTTATCTGAGATATGAGGACTACAATGGGAAATGATTTTTATTAGTCCTTTTTCTAAAAGGAAGTATTTTGCTATTGTTCAGCCATGTTCGACTCTTTGTAACCTCCTGGACCAAAGCATACCAGGCCTCTTTACCCTCACTGTCTCACCAAGCCTGCCCAAACTCATGCCCACTGCATTAATGAAACTATCTACAATAACTATTCATTCTCTACCATCCCCTTCTTCTGTTGCCTTCAATCTTTCCCAAACATCAGTCTTTTCCAAAAACTCCTCTCTTCTCATTTGGTGGCTAAAGTATTTGAGTTTCAGCTTCAGTATCTGTCCTTCCAAAGAACAGTCAAGGTTAATTTCCTTTAGAAAAAGAAAGTATAAATAAGTATAAAAATTGAACAAGTCACCAAAAACAATCATCCTTTTTAAGTAAGAATCTACAGTTAGGGAATGACATAATTAAATTAAGACAAATCTTACAAAAATTAGTCTTTCATTCAATTCTTTAATTTTATTTCAAATAGGGATTTTTCAAATGGCTACCTTATTGCTGAAATATTCTCTCGGTACTTCCCAGAAGACATTCATATGCATTCCTTTGTAAATGGAACCTCCCTAAGTATCAAACTCAGTAACTGGGCAATGCTGGAAAAGGTGAATAATAAATGCAATTATGAATCTTCTATCATTTTTAATGTATTTAAAAGTTACAATAAAAGACAGGTTTCTTATTTCTTGTTTAGACTACTGGCAATTAATCAGTATACAGTCAGTAGTAATTGACAAATTACTACTATGCTATTGTTTTTCAAGTGGAATATAATAATGGTATTTATAGCGACTCCAGGGAAGTACTACATATTTATATGTTTAATAATGGTGTCTTTCCAGTTCTGTTACATAGATATTATGTCAGGCATTGTAATCTATACTGATGGCAATTGTTACATTATGTAAAATAAATTGTTTATCCCTTTGTGATAAATAACTGAGGATAAGAAAATGAATTCATGTATTTTTATCCTTTGTTAAAGTTTTTTACAAAAAGAAACCTGAAGCCTGTACGAGAGCTAATAGATGGGACAATTCATTGTAAACCAGGAGCTGCAGAAATATTTGTACAAGATATTTATACAATGCTGACAAACAGTCGGTATGTTTCTTCAGTGCTATATTTGAAATTTGTATGTTAATACCTAAATGTTAGCATTAAATAACATAGAAGACAAGATAATCAACTACTATACTTTTTTCCAGGAAAAACTAAATTAGATGGGAAGGGGGGAAAAACCAAATAAATGTCATCATTGATTTGTGAATCTATAGAATTTCAAGTTATTTTGAGTTTCAGTTTAAAAATATACAGGTGAAACTCAAAAAATTAGAATATTGTGCAAAAGTTCATTTATTTCAGTAATGCAACTTAAAAGGTGTAACTAATATATGAGATAGACTCATTACATGCAAAGCGAGATAGTTCAAGCCGTGATTTGTCATAATTGCGATGATTATGGCTTACAGCTCATGAAAACCCCAAATCCACAATCTCAGAAAATTAGAATATTGTGAAAAGGTGCAATATTCTAGGCTCAAAGTGTCCCACTCTAATCAGCTAATTAAGCCATAACACCTGCAAAGGGTTCCTGAGCCTTTAAATGGTCTCTCAGTCTGGTTCAGTAGGAATCACAATCATGGGAAAGAGTGTTGACCTGACAGTTGTGCAGAAAACCATCATTGACACCCTCCATAAGGAGGGAAAGCCTCAAAAGGTAATTGCAAAAGAAGTTGGATGTTCCCAAAGCACATTAATAGAAAGTTATGTGGAAGGAAAAAGTGTGGAAGAAAAAGGTGCACAAGCACCAGGGATGACCGCAGCCTGGAGAGGATTGTCAGGAAAAGGCCATTCAAAAGTATGGGGGACTTTCACAAGGAGTGGACTGAGGCTGGAGTCAGTGCATCAAAAGCCACCACACACAGATGGATCCTGGACATGGGCTTCAAATGTCATATTCCTCTTGTCAAGTTGCTCCTGAACAACAATAGCAATAACAATAGCAGTTAGACTTATATACCACTTCATAGGGCTTTCAGCCCTCTCTAAGTGGTTTACAGAGTCAGCATATTGCCCCCAACAACAATCCGGGTCCTCATTTTACCCACCTTGGAAGGATGGAAGGCTGAGTCAACCCTGAGCCGGTGAGATTTGAACAGCCGAACGGCAGAACTGCAGTCAGCTGAAGTAGCCTGCAGTGCTCCATTTAACCACTGCGCCACCTCAGCTCAAATGTCAGAGGCGTCTTACCTGGGCTAAAGAAAAACAGACCTGGTCTGTTGCTCAGTGGTCCAAAGTCCTCTTTTCTGAGGAGAGCAATTTTTGCGTCTCATTTGGAAACCAAGGACCCAGAGTATGGAGGAGGAATGGAGAGGCACACACTGCAAGATGGTTGAAGTCCAGGGTGAAGTTTCCACAGTCTCTGTTGATTTGGGGAGCCATATCATCTGCTGGTATTGGTCCACTGTGCTTCATTAAGTCCAGGGTCAACGCAGCCATCTACCAGGAGATTTGGAGCATTTCATGCTTCCTTTGCAGACGAGCTTTATGGGGATGCTGAGTTCATTTTCCAGCAGGACTTGGCAGCTGCCCAAGCAGGACTTTGGCAACTGCCAAAAGCACCAAAACCTGGTCCAATGACCAGGTGGGATTGACGTGGGATTACTGTGCTTGATTGGTCAGCAAACTTGCCTGACCTGAACCCCATAGAGAATCTATGGTGCATTGCCAAGAGAAAGATGAGAGACTGAGACTGAACAATGCAGAAGAGCTGAAGGCCGCTATTGAAGCATCCTGGTCTTCCATAACACCTCAGCAGTGTCACAGGTTGATAGCTTCCATGCCACACCGCATTGAGGCAGTAATTGCTGCAAAAGGGGCCCAAACCAAATACTGAGTACATATGCATGCTTATACTTTTCAGAGGTCCAATATTGTTCTATGTACAATCCTTGTTTTATTGCATGTAATATTCTAATTTATTGAGATTGTGGGTTTGGGATTTTCATGAGCTGTAAGCCATAATCATCACAATTATGACAAATCACGGCTTGAACTATCTTGCTTTGCATGTAATGCGTCTATCTCATATATTAGTTTCACCTTTTAAGTTGCATTACTGAAATAAATGAACTTTTGCACAATATTCTAATTTTTTGAGTTTCACCTGTATATATAAGCACACAGACAACCCAGCATTGCCTTATTGCTTCATTAGCGAAAGAAACTGTAATATGTTTTCTTTTTCTCTTGTAGTATAAAACATATTCAAGATGAACAGATTGATTTTACTGATCGTATTTACCAGGACAATTTACCACTAGTTGCTAGATCAACTGCTTCAAGGGCTATTAAAAACAATATCGGTCTGTCAGAAATAATGGCAGAACCTGATATTTATAGAAATAAACAAAAAATAAATGCCATCCTTGATATACATAGGCAGCGAAGGTTAATAGAGAGAGAACAACATCCATGTAAGTATCTTTTTGAGAGCATCTTTTTGAATAACATAAGAATATTTCCGTCAGCATAACTTAATAGGAATACATGTATTTTAAAAAAAACAATAAAGTTAGCTGCACTTTTCAAACTTACCTTAAAAGGACTTTCCATGGCTTGCCCTTTATCCCGAATCAATTTGATAAGAACTCAGAGAGTTACAGGGCTACCTGTTGCAGGAGATCCGGTTTGCCTTTCATCTATATACTACAAAAACTCTTGTGTCTGTTTGAAACTTAGTAAGCTTCAATTCTTTGAAACTCTACATAAAGCAAAATATTTTCAAGAAATACCTCAAATAGGCCAACTTACAGAACACTGGGACCCATTAGTCTTGAGAGAATAAAATTTGGGGATATTTTTTGCTGGTTCCCCTTTGACACTGTACGGCTGCACTTGGCTGTGGTCACATGATTTTGATGATTTCCTGATAGCTTTCCACAAGTCAGTGAGAACTGAGAAGGAACTGATATGATTGTTGATACTCCTTACCATCTTCCAATCTTGCAGGGAAAAAGCCAATAGAGAAATGATGCATACACCACCAGTCTCTTTGAACCTGCAGCACACTGGCCACTCATGCATTCCCTTACTCCAACCTTACCTGGCAGCAGCTACTTACCAGCCTCTTGGCAAGGGGAGGGAGGGAGGAACATGAAGATTTCCAATGCTCCCTGTCAGCTACCCACAAAGAAAATCAGTGGGGAAGTTGGAAGTCACTCCTGCTCTTATTTTTGGGGACCATCTGTTGATCATTCTTTTTCAGTTTAGGTAATGACATATTTCTGAAACCATGACACAACAGGGTACAGGTTTTCTAGTTTGTTAGTTTTGTTTTGAGAAGGCCCACATTTGAAATGGAAAATATTTAATATTGATCAGCTGACTATTTATTTGCATTGTTAGATTGCTTTCTATCATCTCATTTTATTAATTTTGTTTTCTATTTTAAACTTCGTGCATTAAAAAGAGCAGATCTTAACTAAAAATATTATCACCGTGTATATACTTTAGACTTGCTTTATTTTTAAATTTTAATAGATTTATGAGTTCTTAGAATATCAATGTCTGCAAAATCTCCAGCTATATCTTTTTCAATTGTCTCATTAATGAAATATTTTCTTTAATAATCATAATTAGAATTTAATAATTTATGAGGGAGATGGGTGGTTTAGAAATATAATTTTTATACAGTGTAGCTGGAATATGTAATAACATACTTGTTGCTTAAGATAAATGATTCTGTTTATTTTGTAGCACGGTTTGGTATTAAACCAACACCGAGACAACTTGCCATTGATCACTCTTCTATTTTGGTTCGTTCGTTTGGTACAACTAGGCTTCCAAAGGAAAAATCTATTCCTGCGCTAAATAGTAAGCATTCTATTTCCGATCTGAAACTCAAAGGTTACAGTTCTATTCAAATGGATTAGATAAACTTAAGAAATACTTTTAAAGGAATAAGTTCTATTGAAATAGTTATTACTGAATATACATGGTTTGATTCAAGCTTATGTCTTTTTTCCTTTTAGACATTTAACCGAATTGTAACTTCTGTTAACAGTGTAACAAAACTTTGAGCAGAATATACTTCATTTTTTGTTTTTGTATAATTCATCTCCACATTTCTTAATTCTGTCTTTCTTTCTCTATACTAATCTGTGATTTATCCGTCTTTTTTCATTCTATACTTATATCCTTTTTTCCTTTCTAGACTGTTTATTTTCCTACCATGTCATACTTCTTCTTTCATATTTTTATTTAATTTACAATTAGTTGCTTTTCATCTTTTTTCCCCCCCCCGACAGCCATTTAGGAAATGTCTACACATTTATTTTCCCCATTTTGTTTCTTTTGAACTTTTTTCTTGGAGCAATATTGAAAGCTGACGAAGAGTGAGTTCCACTATTGCCTCTAGGTTACTCATCCTCTGTCAGCATCAAAGTAGGGAGTGTTGGTTCCATAATGATTCCTGAAGTGAGTTTGCATAACTGATCATCTGCCCACACACCTATTTATGCATACCCTAAAGGTGGAGCAGAAAAGATTGTTCTCATTAAAGTATCTTAAGGCTGCCTCTGACTTATTGGAAAGCAGATACAGGTCTCAAATTACCCATAATAATGAGCCTCTTAGTAATCAGCCTTCTTTATTCTCTCAATATCTCATCTACCAAGCCATTCAGTGAAAGAACAATAATCAGCTGGAAATGTGATAAGCCCTTTTTGCTTGGTCACTTTCCCACTTTCCCTATAAAGCAAAGTTGTCCTTGTTGCTTATAACAGGATACAAACATATGTATAATGACTATGAAGGTAGAAGAGGCAAAAGTAGTTTTGAGACAATGGCTTTTACCACAAAAAAGCATCTGCAACCTCTTTGAGTTCATCTCTTGCTTCTCTAGCAGAAGAAAAATATAGCTGCACCTTCCATAACTGCCACTATCGTTTGTATTATTAGGGAGAAAAGGAAAGGGAGGTTAATAGTTGTAGAGTATAGAGCCGAGGTGGCGCAGTGGTTAGAGTGCAGTACTGCAGCCACTTCAGCTGACTGCTAAACTGCAGTTCGGCGGTTCAAATCTCACCGGCTCAAGGTTGACTCAGCCTTCCATCTTTCCAAAGTGGGTAAAATGAGGACCCAGAGTGTGGGGGCAATATGCTGACTCTGTAAACCACTTAGAGAGGGCTGAAAGCCCTATGAAGCGATATATAAGTCTAACTGCTATTGCTATTGCTATTGGGTGAAATGTCAGAATTGTCTTCTGAATATCATTTCAGGCAACCTCACAGGTTGAACCTATTTGTTTCATGTCAGGAGATATAAGCAGGAGACAAAGCAATTACTGCTTTCTCTTGCATGTTGCCCCTTGTACATTCTTATGAAACATAAAAAGGGTTACTTCCTCTAGTTGTGTCAAACCCCTTGAAGGATAATTTCAGGCAGGTAAGAGGAAGAAGAAATTGCTTTTTCAGTGTGAGCTCTCTGTGTGGATATAAATTAGCAGACAGATCTTGAATTCACTTCAACTAGCCAACTGCTTCATGCCAGTTTCCAAAAAGAAGCTTATCTTATTCTTGCCTATAAATTTATTTATTCTTGGACACCAGCAATTGATAGTAAATGACACTATTTGGAGGTTGGAGAAGAGATTCCCAGGAATTTATGAGTAAATATTCATTCCCTTTCATCCTTTACTGAAAGTCAAGGGAAATAGAATTTCTATTTGTTTCTTGTTCTCTAATCTTCTCCTAATTAATGCTTAATATCTATTTATCATTATGTATAGTAAAGTAGGTTGCACTGCTCACTTCTTAGATCAAATTGTTTACCCAGTCTTACCAGCAATTGGATTGTTAGGACTGATTAGTAATCAGAAATAAACTTGGTTGAAATGGAAACTTAGTTTTCTGACAGTTTTTTAAATTAATATTTTACTGCATTTTATATTCTCTCCTGCTAATGTTCTTAGAGTGAACTGCACTTGAATGTATTTATTGAAATTATGTCCTACATTTTCATTTTTTTAACAATATTTAGCATATTTCAATGAGCCATTTTTGAGTTTAAATGGATCGTGTTAATAATTAGAAACTGATATATTGCTGAAAATGTGTGCCCAAGTATTTAATTTTCTCAAATATTCACAGGTAGAGGAATCTTAATAATTAACATTTTTAAAAAATGTTTTAGAAGCTAAAACAGTTTTTTATGTTATTAATGAAATTGTGTGGTTAAAATCCCCCTCCCACTTTCTTAGATGTACCATCCACAAAAATCAGAGGTAAAACAGATGTTCATTTCAAAACTATTCAAGTGAAACAACCTGAGAAATTCGCATTTGATGTGAACATGAATACTGAAGTTTCAAGTACACATTTTAAAGAACTACAGAAAAGAAATTTAGAAATACAAAAGAAGATTTATAATCAAATATGAGTCCTATTTTGAGGAACATGAACCTTACAGATAAGCCAGCAAAAATTAATATTGACATAAAAGACATATTGCTAACATGTTATTTACACAGGTATAAGAAAATACAACAAATTCAAATAATTTTATCCATTACTGGAAGTTTACCTCCTTGTCATGCTATAATGTAAATTTTTATTATACAGTAATGCAGAACCTAGAACTCTTAGTCAATATAATTTTAATAAAATGAATCAGCTCCAGTCTCATTGTCAAGTGTTTTCTTAATCGTTTAGAAACAATGTAAAATGTTCAATATAGCTAAACATATACTCTAGAGTACACTTATAAATTGATGGAAATCAATTGGTCATCGTAAAAAAATATCATCAACCAAGGAAGCTTCTTAGAATTAATCTTTCAGA
Source organism: Thamnophis sirtalis (assembly GCF_051295495.1). Taxonomy (NCBI): domain Eukaryota; kingdom Metazoa; phylum Chordata; class Lepidosauria; order Squamata; family Natricidae; genus Thamnophis; species Thamnophis sirtalis. The sequence goes on from NW_028261390.1 coordinate 50,605,050, forward strand.
ACTTTAGAACCAGTCAAATTATTTTTTGTATGTTACATTAGTGTACAACATTAATTCACCAATGGAATGTTAGATTGAATGGGCTAGAGCAGTGATGGCTAACCTTTTCCTCATCACGTGCCAAAAGCGTGGTGAGCGGGGGGGTGTCGTACGTGTGCCCACAGGCATAATTCTATGTGCACAACCCACTCCCGTGTGCATGCACATGTGACTCCCACCCTCCCCCTGCTTTTGGCACCTGATGGACACGTTTTCCGTGCTCCCCAGGTGCCAGAGGCTTTCTAAGAGCCTGGGGCGGCCGAAAATGGCCTCCCCCACCCCCCGTAGGGTGAAAAACGGCCTTAGAAGCAACCTGGAAGTTCAGGAACAGACTTCCAGTTTGCCCGTAGGGCTGTTTTTCTAACTTAAATTCCTAACCGAAGACTTACTACATTATCATGGAAATCTTATGATTTACTTCATATAATACAAATAATAGTTTCATATAATGCCTCCAAATGAAAAGACTGAAATGAGAAGACTTATTAAACAATTAGCGGCTATCAGATTTACACATGCATTAACAAGAAACCTGTGTTTCTTGTTAATGCATGTGTATATTTGTGGAGAAACTGTCCATTTCATAATTTAATAGACAATTGACTCTGTGGTGTCAGTTAAAATTGTTAATCAGGAAACCGAATGTTCAAATTTTCTGCCACTATTCAGTTTCTAAATGCTCTGAAACATTTTTAATGTCTTGGGAAGTAAGAAAAAACGAGGATGAAAATTAGTCCCAAAGACAGGACTAGAACTCACATCTCCTAGTTTCTAGGCCAGCACCTTTAACCACAACACTAAACTAGCTGTCTGTATATAGAACAAAATATCATACTTTACAAAATGTTGAAGATCTAAGTTTAAAAGAAGTAAAATTTATTCTTTTAATATGTTTTAAAGGTCCCCTTATCTTAACTAAAACTAGAAATTCAATTAAACTGTTTTGTACAGATTAGTCTTAAATTCCTACGAAGAAAATTCTAGAAACAAAAGGACAAAAAAAATCAATTGTAGACAGCAAGAAACAGGGCTTGTTGACTGAAAAGTTTAATGAACTGAACACATAACAAAGCAAAATAACCATTGCATATTATTACCGTAATACATTTTTCTAGGGAATGCTGATGAAAAGCAGAGGCATTAGCCTTGCTAAGTAAAATCTAGAACTAAAGAAAGTTTAACTAAAGCTAGTCATTGCTGATTCTTGAACCACTCTTTTTGGTATCTGTGCTGAACAAACATGAACCTTTGACTTTTGCATATTTTTCAATGTGTAAAAGTCAATGGTTCATGTATGTTCAACATAGAAGCTGAAAAGAAACACATCCAATGTGCAATAAAGCACATTTATCTACTTGCTGTTAGGTATCTGGGTTTAGGTTTAGGTTTAGGTTTATTGGGATTTATATGCCGCCCTTTTCCCTGAGGGGACTCAGGGCGGCTTACAACCACAGGGGAGGGGAAGTGCAAGGTCAAAACAAACAAATCTTTCAGTATTTAATTTCAGGAAGGAGCTTCACACACATCCACTATGGAAAAGCAACTTATTTTAGCAGAGATCGTGTTTCACTTTCACAGACAGAATGCTTTGGTAAAGTGTACTCTTCCTCCCAATATCCTGACCATATTGGTCATGTAGAAGTTGTAACCTAAAGAAGAGATAGTGATAATAAACTGAAACTTAATTACATATGTTCAGAAAAAAACTTTTATTTAAAACAAACCTAATTTATTTAGATGCTGAAACTTTAAATGTCATATATTTACAAACACTAAAATGAAAATAGTTAATTCCTTGTAAATTTACATAGTTTATTTTGATACAATGAATAGTTTACTTAAAAGAGATCTATTGGAAAATAAATTTTAGAAATATGCTTAATCTTTTAAAATAAATAATGTTAAATGCAAATCCAGATATTCAAAATATATTTTAAAAACGTTCTTATGCTCAGTATAAGCTAAGTATCCCAAAATACCTGCTTACCAATTTACTATACAACTATTAAATTTACACACATTAATAATTTATTATAAATATGAAAACACAATCCATCATGCATCACAGCTGTAAAATGTCTACTTGTTTCAATGGATCTTTTTTCCAAAACAGTACTTGTTAGGCTATGCCCTTAATTTCCACTAGGAGGAGACAAATACACTTCATTTAAAATAGGTTGCATGTGTCGTCTAAGGAATAATTCAAAGCATAAATTGCTATTGTATGACCCAGCAATGTGCTTCACAAGAGTGTTCACAGATACCTAATTTCAATCTTCTTCTAAAAGCCCGTGGCTGCCAATGATATATGAAATTCTCTTTGGGTTATCTATTTTAATATAAAAAATTAAAGTTATAATTCACAAGGTTTATAAAACTGTTCAAGTATCAACCTCAAATCTTTCCACAAATAAAATAAAAGCAACTATCATTATTGATAGAAAGATTTCTTTATCAGAATGGATTGAGTCGTATTCCTGTCCCCAGTGGAGAGAAAGGATTCACTTTTGCCCACATCAATGCATCATTTAATGAAATTGTTGACTTTCCATCTTCAAGGAAAAATACAGGACCCTATAAAATAAGACATACAAAAATTATACTTTTTGTATTAAAATACATTAAAAATAAGTATATATTCATTTACAACTTTAAAAATAAAATATTTTACAAGTTTAGGAGAAATAATTAGTAAAGCAAAAAAGTTTAGATATTAAATAATTTCTTGTTTATGCCTAGAAACATGATCTTTTATGCTAACACATATAACTTCCTTCTGTATTTATGCCTCAGAGTCTTGCTACTATGAGCAGATTTTGAGTGAACAAGTGAAGAAGGGAAGGAAGGAAAGGTGGGCAGATTTCATTTCATGAAGCTTTGTTTAGAGAATTGAAATTCTGTGTTTTAATTGAAATCTAACACATGCATCATCATACATTGTAATGAAACAAGGGGACAAGATATTTGTTTCCTGAAATCAAGTAAGAGATTTCTATTGCACCTTATTCTTCTAACAATCACCCTCAAATATAGAGGATTCCCTTCATCTTTTTCAAGAAAATCTTATATAACAATTATCTGTAATGTTTGAAGCAGGTAGGCAATTGACAGGATTCATATAGATTTAAGGGGAAATATTGCAATGGCAATGACAGAGAAGATGCATTTCTTAGGTCACACATTTTTTAACAATTGGAACTTGAAGAATGCTGAACTTCAGAATTTATCAGAGAAGGAGGTACAATTGGCAACAAGAAGTCCTACAAAAATCAGGTAAAGCTTAATAGATGCCAACAAACACTTTGAATTCCGATCAAAACTCACAGATAACCACTACAATTAATATATCAGAGATGTTACATGGGCATTAGGTACACATCTCATTGCTCATCCCATCATATTTTTGACCAACTATATCTTCTGAGTGGCCTCCAAAGCAGCTGTATTCAGAATACATTGCAGTGGACCATCTACAAGGTGACTAAGGTGTGAGTGACTGAGTAAAGCCTCCTAGGAAAAGGTAGAAATGCAAATAAGGGGTTTCCACAATTGCCACCTGCTCAAAAAAAATCCAAACTGCATATCAGATCTGTCTGAGGAAATATAACTCTGCCAAGAACAAAAGCTGCTAAATTCCTGAAATCAAATGATTCATCCATGCACAGCCCGGATGAACAGTTGTGTTTCAGCCTGGTTATCCTCATCTAGACCCAACTGCCTCCAGGCACTAAAATTATGCTATCTAGGATACTATCTTTGCAGGAGATTCAAAATCTTCTATTGAAAGAATATAGCAATAGCACTCAGACTTATATACCTCTTGACAGTGCTTTACAGCCCTCTCTAAATGATTTACAAAGTCAGTATATTGCTCCCAACAATCTGGGTCCTCATTTTACTGACCTGAGAAAGATAGAAGGCTGAATGCCAAATTGCTGGCAGCGGGCAGTCAGCAGAAGTAGCCTGCAGTACTGCATTCTAACCACTGCCAAATAGGGAGATGGGGAAGCACCAGAGTGTAAGTGACTTTCCATTTGTGTTATGGTTGGACATAACCAGAAATACTAATACTTGTAAGTTCTTACAGAATGTACTCCAGTTCTAATACCTGTATTCTTAATCCTGTCAAACAAGAGATATGAATATCTGAATGACCAGGAAGGTTAGATCCAGAAACGTAATTTGTTCCAATGGTTACTTGAAGAGGCTCTTCTTTAATTCGTGAAAGCATTGTTGCATAAATCTGTTGTTGCAATTCAGATGATGGTATCTGTAGTAATTCATCAGAAGACCTATAAAATGTAGGCATGCTAGTATTTGTAAGAATAATCATAAAATTTCACAATTGAAAAATAATATTTTTAAAATGCCATGCAATTTTTCCACATAAAGCAAAATGTCATAAATTCACACCATGTTAAATAAAGTACCATACACCTACTTGTTTAATGATTGGCTACAAGCTCTCCAAGCATCTAGTTCCTCAGAGAGTTGCTCAATTTTCAGAGGTACACATACGTCTCTTCTTTTTAAAAGCTGACTGGAAAAAATATAGAGTAACACAAGTTAGTTCTATAGATTACACTCCATTCCATATGGAACAGTATACATTTAATATGGATGATCCATGATAGCAACATATAGTCTATATGGATCAATACTTGTCATAGTCCACAGTTTAAATGTAAAATGTTTAGAACCTAAACTATGACAATTTTTTCCAACTTTCCCCAATCTAGTGATTTCAGGCTGAGATAAAGAAATTCAGATACAACATACTGGAAAGTAGAATTGAAGAAGGTTTGTCTATAATCTTGTTTCAATTTCTATCTAATATAAAAGTGAGGGGTTTGATAATAATTCAAACAAGGTGTCAAGCTTCAAAAGGTCCTTTTTTCTGTTGCAACTATTATTGCTTCTTAACTTGCCAATGAACTATGGGGAGGGGGAGGGAAGGGGTAGCTAGAACTTAGATTCTAAACGTCAAGATGCCAGCCATGAGAACCAAGCATGTTTTGGCAGGTGTTTATCAGAGCCAAAAGACTTTCTCACAATACCAGGAGACTCCATTGAACAATGTGACCTGATCTAATTGTGGGGAGAAGAACCTGAATTTTGACTGTGTAGGTTTATGAGGGAAATGGTCAGATCTGGTTTTGTCCTTTTTGGTACTAAAGTGATGTAGTCAATAAAGTTTTGTATTAAGAAATTGGATCGTCTCAGTTGTGCTTGCTTTGGTTGGATTCATCAGTCGGAACGTTGCTACAAGGTTTAAAACAACTATTGAACAAATGTCATTCTTTTACTCAAACTGTATTTTTCATTAGGAAAACTAGATACATTTCAAAGGGAAGGTACATTGATCTAATACTAATGACAGTCACAAACTGTCCACAGAGATGTGAAAAATTAGAACATTTAGAATGACATATTTTAAAAATAAAAAAAGAAATGGAGCTCTCATAATTCCTAGGAGGACTTTTAATTAAGTTATTACAGAAGAATTACCTTGTATACTCATAAAGAGCTGGTACAATGCTGGTATATTGTCTTCGAATAGCCAGTAATGCCCCAATGTAGCCACATAATATTAACAATTCATTTCTAAATCTGGAAAAAATATTTTCATTACTTTTCCTAATTACTATTGCATGCATGCATATGTCTTATTCACATTAGAAATTTAAGGGATGTACAGAACATTAAAAAAAGATATTTTAAAAGCAGACAAATGAATAAAATCAAATATGCCATAAAAATGAAGTTACTACTGGTATAAATAAAGTTAAGCACATAGAAACAAATCTAGTTAGGTTATTAGAATATATTTTCTTCAAATGAAAACTAACAACCCCAAACTAACCTATTTTTATGCTATCTTAAAGACATCTTTTTAAATGAGCTTTGACATTTCCATGTATTTGACTTCTGGAATGATACCACTTTCCTAATTTCTTAGAATGCTTTTAGTAATCTCTCATACCTGGTACAAACATAATTTATCAAAGACAGATCTCAAGGTTTGAGGACATAATTCAACATTATATTAACATCTTTATTAGTTTGGAATTCCCCATACACTTCTGTACTTTGAAATGCTATTCTGACAAGATACTCACTGTCAAGTCCAGATCATATGGATCAGTGTTGCCATTGTTGTGGACTAGGGATCCAAATTGAATTTGAAGGTGAAAACAATACTTAATGTAGTTATTATATAGAATTGATTTAAAATTGCTACCCTGACTTCCTCCCATACCTTTGAAGAAAACATTTACCATCTTTTCTCTTTAGCAAAGAGTTACGCATATATTCATGAGTCTCAATATTAAAATCCAATCTACACTATAATAAATCCCAAAGATTTCTTACAGCACGTTCTCCAGGAAATAAAACACCTACATGTTGATCCAAGAAATTGCCAAGAATGTAATAGGATCCTTAGAGAAGTATATTATAATAATTTTTCGTTCTACTTTTGGTTGATAAAATATAAGACCAATGACTTTTTTTTGCAAGTTCAGTAAATTAAACCACTGTTATTATTCCAAATATTGGAATAATGGCCTTTGGAAATGTGCAACTTACTGTTTTGGTGATTTTTTTAATATAGAGTTTACAGTATTTTAAAAACGAGTAGTGTTTTTAGTTTTTTTTTAAATTTGCTATTTGATAACAATTTATATAAGATATCTTCTGTAAACAGTGATTTCTATAAGAGATTGGCATGTTTTGTATTACTACCTGGATTTTTTTCCTTTTCTATTTCTTGGTATTGCTTAGTGGTTTGGTTTTGTTTTGTTGTAATTTATTGTCTCAGTATTGCTTTGTTCCTTTCACTGTTTCTTTTCTGCATCTTAATACAGTTCATTTACTGTTCCTTGTGTGCCCAATCACATTTAGCCAATAAAGAATTCTATTCTGTTCTGTTCTATTGTGTTGTGTTCTGTTCTGTTCTATTTGTTAGCAAACTAGCCATAAAAACAATAGTTGGAAGGCAAAAAAAGAATATAAGAAAAAGAAACTACAGTATTCTGTGTTATTGAGATTAAGGTGGATTAAAAGGTACCATATTTTTCGAACTATAAGATGCACCAGAGTATAAGATGCACCATGATTTTGAAGAGGTAATTAAAAAAAAAAAAGTTTTTGCATTCTGCAGGCCTCCCAAATCCTCTGCACGCCTCGTTGTTTTTACAAAAAAAGGGGGGGCATGCAGAGCTTGGGAGGCTTGTATAGTGCTCCTAGGGGTTGGGGGTGGGGGAAATGAGCAAAAAATGGCCCATTTTTTGATCATTTTGCCCTCCTCAGCCCCCAGGAGTACTTTGCAAGCCTCCCAAACCCTCTGCACGTCCATTTTTGCAAAGGGGCGGGGCGTCAGTAGGCGAAAAATACTGTATTCACTGTATAAGACACACCCAGATGTTTACCCTCTTTAGAATGAAAAAAGGTGCGCCTTATACTCTGAAAAATACAATAATTCTAATTCTTTTTTAAAATCTGGTTACATTATTTTTTCATTTTTAGGTATCAGTTTTCATAGAAATCACAGGAATATGTTTATATATGCCAGAGATGTCAAGAACACTCAAAGTAGAATAATTGAAAAGCTTGAAAACATACACAACTGCACATATATGTTTAATAAGGTTATTCTTTCTCTTTATTACACAGTGTCATAAAATTATTCTGGTCATTTCATTCTTTTGAAACTGATATTAAGCACGGTACAGTTTATCAAAGGATATGACAATAACATATGTCAGTAGATATTTACAATCATGGTATTTTATGGATTATTCAGATACTGTACAAACAACAATTTTTGTTGTTTTTGCTTTTAATGAAATGCTAACTTTTAAGCAAATGTCAATGCTGCATTATCCTGCTGATAGTGAGAGAAATTACAGATGTCTTTCTACATATATTTTATTTTGCTCGTATAGGTTTTTTTTAAAAAAAAACCTTCAACATTATATTTGTTTTATCTCAACATTAATTCTAGGTGTCTTCAGAGTACTTTGAAATTTTGTGTTGTGACAATTGGAGTATTTTCTACCATCATTATATACTAAAAAACAATCATGTAATTAGAGTGCTGATTATGTTAGATCTATTTTCTTGGTTAATCTGAGGTGCTAACAAGTTATTTAATTTGAATAAAATCTATTTTGGTTTTTTTTAAGACAGTTGCTTGCCTAATAATTAAAAAAAATTGGTTTAAATGAGTGTTAAGTGAGTGTTTCTCAATCTTAACAATTTTAAGATGTGTGGACTTTAACTCCTAGAACTCCCCCGCCAATTGCCCACGATGACTGGGAATTATGGGACTTGAAGTCATTACATCTTAAAGTTGCTAAGCTTGAAAAATACTAGTTCAGGTATTTTATCAGGTAAAGGAGAGATTCAGTTTGCTTTCCTTAGAACCATGTGTCCAAGTTATATGCCCTGTAGAAAGCATGGTTGGTGCCTGTATCTGCTGGTAGTAATGGGACTGTAATTTTAAATATTTGGAGGGCATAGAGTTTAAGATAATTGTACTATTTTACTACCTTACAACACACCTTATAAAGCTTGTCAAAAAAAAGATTTCCTTTCAAAATGTTCTAAAAGCAGCAAAATGAATATATAATAAACTTCAAAAATGCAAAAAAATGTTTTATTTGTTCTAACTGAATTTTACTTTGATTTTGATTAGAAGTATCTAAAGTTTTTCTTCTCCATCTGGAAATGTAAAACAGCCATTCTTGTTTATAGTTTAACAATGCTAAAATAAAGTATGCATAAAAATGTATTACACCTGTTTATAACACAAGGCATATCTGGAAAAGGAAACCTCCAAAGAATTATTCATATTGTATTTTGCAAATACAAAATAAATTCACCTGCTTTTTAAGAAAGTTACTTTAAAGACTAACCAATTTTCCTGCTACATTAGCTTTCTTAGATTCTGTCTACTTTGTCAGATTAATGAAATACTTTCTTGTGTGAGACACTTAATGCAGAGGAGGAAAGGGAAGAAAAGCAATGATAAGAAGAGATACCACTCCAGGCCTGGTTATCTAAAGATCACAAATGATGTAGAATGTTTGTATATTTGTAAATCCCATGAAGCAAAATCAATGGATAAATTTGAAAATACTCATTTTCACAATTTTATTATTAAAATACTTACTCACTACTTTTATGCAGCAACAATTTTTCTGTGCGTATATAGCTGAGAAGATCCAAAAAAGGATAGACTGCATCAAGTGTCCAATCTGAACTACTAATTTGTTCTGTTAAATAGCAGTATAAAAGGGGGGAAATGCTTAAAAAGTTGAACAGAGGAACAAATAACAAAACACATTAGTATTTTTTCTAAAAATGGTTCAGAATTATTTTAAAGGCTTACCTTTGACATATTGAATCCCTATAGGAAGTGCCTTTTCTGGTTCTGCAGTTAACAAATAATACTTTATTGACTCAAATATATTTCCATCTGTCTGAGCTTTCTCTGCTAATTGCATACATTCTTCTACATCTGGTAATCTGCACTGAAAATGATAGTGAATAGAAACAAACAAAATTAATGCAATTATCAGCAGAGAAGGGTGTAGAATTGTGCATGTTCACAAAGTGAGTCTGATACAATTGAAACAAAGTGCAATTCTTTCTTGCAACTCCATTTTCCTTCTCTAACATCTAGCACAGAGGTCCAAGAGCATGTGGGCCAACCATGCAGAAGAGCAGTGTGTGGCTGCATTGCTCATATCTTCAGCCACTATTGTACCTCTGTACAATTTGCACGCTAACAAAAATTTAATAGGGCTTTGGGAACGTAACATTCAGAACTGTGTAGCAGTCCATATACAAAGAGTTTTTGTACGTGTGTGCGTGCATGTGTTTGTGTATTTGAGAGAGGAAGAGGGAAAGGGGCAGAAAACGTGTTTCCACACCTGCTAATGCCACCTTAAATCAAACATTTTCCCAGGTTCATTTTTCAAGCTCAGGAGACGGTGTATTTCCAACAAATTTCGTTGTATTTAAGTACAATGACAATAAAGATTATACTTATTGTAGCCTCTTTAAGGAGTTACTGATGAATATAGTGCGTATGCACCCTTAATTACCTTTTATCCTTGTAATTCAGGGCAATGTATAATCTTAATGCCCTTATTTTCTATAATACCATCTAACAAATATAACTAGGAATTAATGAGCATAAAACCTCTTCTGCTACTCACATAAATAGCTAAGAAACAGTTGGCCTCTTAAATGTACCTTTTCATGTAGGTCATTTATCTCTGCTGTGCATCCAGGATAAAAAGCACATAGTTTTATTAATTGTAGTTCATTATCAGGAATCATTCTGAGAAGATCTCCTGCTAAATCCCTATGAAACAATATACTCAAATGAGGCATTTCATAATGTGCAAAAATGAAGAAGAAAGTTCAAAGATAAGACTATTTGTACTTCTTTTTATTCATTTGCAAATAAAAGCGAAACAACATTTTTGAAATAAAGAAAGCATGATTAATTTAGAACAATGTTATTGAAACTTGGCAACTTTAAGATGTGTGGATTTCTACTCCCAGAATTCTGGTTTAGAAGATAATTAAATTAAACTATAACATGCTAAAAACACATGCAGATCCTCTTCAAATGATCATCTAAACTAGGAGACCAGGAATTAACTTCAGATTGACTTATGATAACATACTCCCCCTCTACATTTTTGAAAGTGAACCCTTTCTCTTAGAGCAATTACAATTGCACAATATATTAATATACATCAACACAAGTAATTGTTATTTGTTTAAAATGTAATTTTTCAGCAATCCTGGGATAATTTCACCATACTATGTTCTAAAACATTTTATCCAAATGTTTTCTGGTATGGAAGCAGGTATCTTCTCTTTCTTGCATAGAAGAGACAGAAATGCAAACCCAACAATAGAGCTTGCATTTAAAAATAAACTTTAATGTTTGTTCTGTTAATATCTATAACTGAGCTACTTGCATGATTCCTTTTTCTGATCCTAAGTTAGAACATTATTCTATTTAGGAATGCTTCACTTAAATCTCAGTATAGAGAATACATAAAAGCTAGCTTAATTAAGTTTATATTCAACATTACAAAACAGGCAATTTATTTTATTTTACCTTTATTTTACCCTTACACAAGAAGCTTCTTAAGGCCTCTTGGAAAATGAATTCATGCTTTTGAACCATGAATTTTATGACTGCAGACATTTTCCTGCAAGCAATCCATTTATACATTGTGCATTGTGTAACCAATAAAACACAAGCCAAACAGACTGTTATCATAAAAGACAATTCAATCAAAATGACCAATAATTATTTCCACTGGCCTCTTCTGCATATAAATTAATTCTGGGCAGTTCACAAATAATTACACAGAAAACAATAAACACTAGATGGGATTCATGCATAAAATACACATAGAAATCTTTAAGTTACTAGGTAGTGTGTTGTTTTTATACAAAGCCATTCTTTGTATTCCTAGGAGTATTAGTAAATACTAATAGGTATTGTATGTAAATAAATAACTTAGAATTATAGAAGCAGAAGGTTGGAAGGATGCTAAAAGTCTTCCAATCTAAGTTCTGCCAGGGAAAGACTTCTCATACTATGCTGAAGAAATAGCTGTCCAATCTTTTCCCCGCCATCAAATCTCAACGGCACTGTCTTGCAGTGGTTCTCCTCCTATCTCTCGGACAGGTCGCAGTCGGTGTTAGTGGGGGGGCAGAGATCGTCCCTGAGGCCCCTAACTTATGGGGTGCCGCAGGGGTCGGTCCTATCCCCCCTACTATTTAACATTTACATGAAACCGCTGGGCGAGATCATCCGAAGGCACGGGATAAAATATCACCAATATGCGGACGATACACAGTTGTATCTGTCCGCCCCGTGCCAACTCAATGAAGCGGTGGACGTGATGAACCGGGGACTGGAAGCCGTTAAAGACTGGATGAGAGCGAACAAGCTGATACTCAACCCAGACAAGACCGAGTGGCTGTTGTGTTTCCCTCCCAAAAATTTGATCACCATACCATCACTCAGGCTGGGGGGACAAAATTTAAACCCCTCAGAAAGGGCCCGCAACTTGGGAGTCCTCCTGGATTCACAGCTAACTTTTGACCACCATCTCTCAGCTGTGACCAGGGGGGCATTTGCCCAGGTTCGCCTGGTGCGCCAGTTGCGGCCCTACCTGAATCGGGAGGCCCTCACAACAGTCACTCGAGCCCTTGTGATCTCTAGGCTGGAATACTGTAATGTGCTCTACATGGGGCTGCCCTTGAAGAGCATCCGAAGACTTCAGCTAGTCCAGAATGCGGCCGCGCGAGTGATCGTGGGCGCACCACGGTTCGCCCACATAACACCGATCCTCCGCGAGCTGCACTGGCTACCTGTTGGTCTCCGGGTGCACTTCAAGGTCTTACTCACCACCTATAAAGCGCTCCATGGTAGTGGATCTGGCTATTTGAGAGACCGCCTTCTGCCAATTACCTCCCTGCGTCCCATCAGATCGCATAGAGCTGGCCTCCTCCGTATTCCATCCGCCAGTCAGTGCCGACTGGCGACTACTCGGAGGAGAGCCTTCTCTGTTGCGGCTCCGACACTATGGAACAATCTCCCCGTGGAGATTCGTACCCTCACCACCGTCCAGGCCTTCCGTACAGCCCTCAAGAACTGGCTAACCCGTCAGGCCTGGGGATAATCTTATTTTGCCCCTCCCGAATGCTGAGTGAATGTTGAGTTTTATTGTTTAATTTACTTTGTGCACATTTCTTTTCTTGTATTGTCCTACACTCCCCTTCCTTTTTTGATTGTAAGCCGCCCTGAGTCCCCTCAGGGAAAAGGGCGGCCTATAAATAAACTACAAACAAACAAAACAAACAAAACAAATCAACTGATAGAGCACCCATGACTTCAGAAGACAAGCTGTGCCACTGTTTAAAAGCTTTGACAGACAGAAAATTCCTTCTTCTTTCAAGTTTAGATCTCCATTGGTAAACTTTGTGCCCTTTGGTTCTTATCATATGCTCCAAAATTATGGAGAATACATATCTTTACTCTAGTCTGCAATACTCCAAGATTATTCTAACTAACTATAATAAGTTTCTTTGGTCTTTGGCCTTAAAGCTATTCACCATCTTTGTTGCTCTTCTCTATTCTCTTTCCAATTCTTCAGCATACTTTTTGTACTATAGGGACTACAACTAAATACAATATTCTAGGCACAGTCTGATTAATACAACATAGAACTATACTATCACTTCCCAAGATACTGACAGTATATCTCTGCTGATGGGGTCCAAAACTGCATTGGCTCTTTCGTTAGATTCATAGATTATGCTTAAGCTATAGTCTACTTGAACACCCGGATATGTCTTGCAACTATCATTGAACTGTATTTTGTTGGATAGGTCTCAATGTTCAAGTCTATCATATTCCTTTGAACCTTGATCTTGAGGCATTTTATACTATATTGTACACTTTCTGTACAAATAAATGACACTATAATGAAAGCCCAATTTTTTTTTTATATTAATATTTCTATTTTTTTTTCTTTCATTCAATTGGATCTAATTCTTGGAGGCTGCCTGGTCAAGTCCTGGTCAGTGCATTCTTAGGGCTGAGAGACAGCGACTGGCTCAAGGTCACCTAGTTAGTGTGGGGCCAAGTTGGCACTTTAATTCAGTCTCTCAGTTTCTAGCCTGATGCCTTGACTACTACACCAAACTGGCTTTCTTAGATATCTACAGCCATATACCACACATACATACAGAATTACTATTGGAATCCTCAATTCTAGGTTTGACATGTTTACAGTGCAAGAGTATTTTTAATTATAGTAGTTTTATGCTACAAAAATTGCAATGATTAAATTGTATAAATATTAATGATGCCCCTTATGGGTAATGGTATGTGTTAGGGGATTTGTCCTTCATCTTCTCACAATGAAAGTTGTCATTGGAATCTATATGATACCTTCTAAACCAACTAATCTATTATACATTTCATACCAATAATATTCAATATTCAAGTTGAAAAATCAATATCTGTCTGATGGGTTACTGTTATTTTTAATGTAATCAAAAGACATTAAAATATTTATCTCTAGAAACAAAAAGGTACCTGTATCCAGGTGATGGAAAGCTATAATAAAGATATTCAAGTTGTAATACACAAAATAGTACTAAAATATTAACATCGACATCCACTCAGTTAAATTTCAGTTCAGCTGAACTGAACTGAAGTTAATTTACTATCTCTTATATATAAAAAGAAAAATTATCAAATTTCCCAACTTAGAGACCAAAATACTAAAAATATTACATGTCCAAGAAAGGAAACTAAGCTGTGAAACAGGAAAACATTGTCTTTTCATAAAGTTCTGGTCCAGATTATGATCCAAATACTTATCATTTTGAATGACATTTTAAAAAGGAGATTCATGATCTAGCAGAATGGGAAATAGACCATTTTTATCTTCCCTTACAGTCTCTACTTCCTACACTGTTGCAGAATCCCATGAAATCAAAATAAAATGGGAGTTGGAAACTCCTGGAAAAGAGAAAATGGAAGAAAAATTCATTGCAGAAGCCTCAAATGGATCATAAAATATTTACAGCAATGAAGAGATATCAGTTTGGTTCTGACCCAAATATATAATGTGAAATGGCATATAACTAGATAAGTCAGGCCAGTATGTACAAACTGATATAGCCAACTGGCAAATATAATACATTTTCTCATATGAAAGTTCATATTTCTAAGTATTATGTTTCCTGGGTGTTTCTTACAGGTATGTTGACGCAACTGTGGCTCTATATAGTACCACATTCTCGCTCCAAAGGATCAAGGCAGAAGAATTCAAAAAACAAATATTGTTTCCTACTATAAGCGACCTTTCTGATTAATTCCCTCTTTCTCAAATTAATGTTGCCCTTGGCTACTCCATGACAATCCCTGCTAAAATAAGACAAAAATGAAAGACCAGAGGGAGGCAAGGAAAAAATTAAAAATGCAAATTATATTTGCACTGGAAGAAAAGCAATTAATAGTGATTATTTCTATCCTGTAGGAAATAAAATATTCATTGTGGGCCACTTTTGTGGATTATTTAAATTTGTATAGATTTTTTTCTAATATATTCTTAATGAACGTAGAAAAATCTTACAAGTGAATTACATGAGCTATTTATGAACAGGCACTTTCTACTTCCATGAAAATCATGTTAATGTTTTAACACCACCACAGGAATAATAAACTCAAAATATGTGTATATGAATTAATTCTAGAAGTACAGGGAAACAAACCTAGTAGACAAATGTGATTATAATATATTTCAAGTATGCAAGCAGAGCACAGTCCTAGAATTCTAATAAACTTACTTCTTCCTACTGGTATTTTAGTTACTATTTCAATGTGCTTGAAAATAGCCAATCTCTCGCTAATCTTATACAATGTTTCTCTGTTCTAAGGACACTGTAGCTTAAATCATAGGATATAAAAAACAGATTTCTTAAAAGTGAATTCTGAATACACAAGGCTTCTGTATTCTGTAAAATGTCCAGTTTCTAAAGAAAAAATAATAATTTGGACTAAACAGTTCTTACCATGTTGGAATAGTCATACATTTTCTTGCCAGTAACTCAAGCGCATAATGAGTTGCCTGAGCTGCACATTCTCCTAAGACAGTGCCCACACTGACTGCCAACTCCAGTTCATTTCCTCGAATCAGGTTTGCCATGGCAAGCTTGCTCAATTAAAAAAAAAACCATTAAGCCTAACAAGGATTCATTGTAACCATCATATTAACATTCATTTTCAAGCCCACATTTTAGGGTGACAAAACATGCATCACTGATTCTGATCCACACATTTTGGCTAAATCTTTTCTTTATAGCCTAGCAACCTAAACAAACCATGAATAAATCATTTCAATGGGAGAGATAGCTAGAGCCAAGTTACTGTCATTATCCGGACTTTCTAGAGTGAGTGAAGAACTTCTTTTATTTAACTGACTTTTATAAGATGAAAGGCAGCCAGAAAGACTAGATCAGCACTAGTAGGGAATTTTTTTTGGGGGGGGGGGGCTTCCTTCCCCTTAAGTTGGTTTCTCATCAGTCAAGACATGCACATTATAAAAAGCAGGTAAAATATCTATACACCATTATTTACTGCAAAATATATGCCATGAATCCATTACAGAATTTATGGTCCATAATTTTTTTTTCTTATATTCATATACATATGTATAGAGGGATGTAATACTTATTTTATTCCATATCTTATTAATATCTAGTCTCAGGGCTGTAACAAATAAATATGAATTACTGGTGAACATCTCAATTTTCAGAGATTATCAACTGGGATGAATGATACTGTTCCCCCTAACAGCAGTTTCTCCACTCAATGATCCTTTATAAAGGTCTGCTGAAAAGTATTCCACATGATCTATTACAAAATTTTTACTTTATAAGTATCAGCTTTCAGACCAGCTGCTTTTCAGATGAGGAACTTGGTTTGAAAAGCAGTTGGCCTGCACAAAGACGTCAACATTTAGCAAATGTTTAAGCTTCATATTTATATCCACCACCTACACAACAAATATAATGAAAATTTCTGAAGGAAGATAAAGATGACCACAGAGTGTCAAATCAGAAAAGATATTTCAAGGGAAGGAACTACAGACTATATATCCAGGACATATTCAGGTGAAATATTAGTGCCAGTTCTAAATATGGGTTTTTACCATAGCAGCCTTAACAAATCTTCTCATATGGGCCTTATCAAATCATCCTATTCATCACTAATAACAACAATGGTAATAATATTATCACTAAAGAGCAGGAAATATTCCCAAACCATTCATAACTAAACATTTTATCTGTGTGCATGGCAGTTTCAGGAACAGTCTGTATATATGGATTCTCCAGACACTTTCAATTCCTGAAATACATACATTTATGGCGCCTACCAGTGACTTAAATTTGAGAGCTGAAGTGTAAAAAAAATGTATCTCTAACCTAGCATTATGGAGATCTGAGAACTGCTATTCCAGTGACTTCACTTGCTACTACTGGCAGAAATAATAACATTAATTGCAACTGTATAACTTCAGATACTTTCATGAATAAAGTAGCTGCCACAATAATTATATATGGTGCTGAATGTGTATTTCCTGTTACATACTACTTGTATGTTCTTTTTTTAGATGTCAGACTATTATAAATCCATTATACTGAACACATGCTGTGTTTCTGAAATATAGAAATATCCTAGCAAACCTCCACATAGAAAGCATTAAGATAAATACTTTATTGGCATGACAGCCAGAAGCACTCATTTCAAATTAATTGTACGTACAGCAAAATTGTGGATCCCCTGAATGAAATGTTCAGCACCATAGGTTTCTACACAGACTGCATTGGGCTATTTTTTTAAAATGAAGTTTTTAATATAATGAATTGATCTGGAAACTTTTTAAAAAGCAAGAATATTTAACAGAAGTGGAAGGTTTTCATTTCTGAATTTTGGCAAAAACATGACTACCTTGAATGATTTTAGGGTTAATACATACTTGTTAATTATACATTAAGGCATGGAATACTCAAATTAATTTGAAATGTGCAGATGTTTTTTTAGGAAATACAAAATAGGAAATATTTTCCCCTTAAAGTAAGTATGAGGCAAAGAATACATGTAGATATTTCCAGCACACTTATATAATGGCCCACATAAAAGTATGAGTTATTATACTGTGTTCATCACTGATATTTATCATTCCTGAGTCTCTCCTCCCAAATCCTAACCACTAGCTAGTTTTTGTTATTCCATCATGTAGTAATGTCAGAAGATTCACATGTAAAGAAAAGATCCCATATTTTAAAACATGATGGGTAACTGCTAGTCTGATTATAGATCCATTAGAAAAGTGTTGTCTATGCACAGTCATAATAGTTTCTGAGGTTTTCAGACTAGCATCTTTCCCAATGCTATCTGAAGAGAAAAATATCTTTATTTATGAATAAATAAAATTTATAATGTAGAACAGTGCAAAACAATAAATTTCAGTACCTTCTTATAATACTGATGATCAGCTTCACCAAATTTCCTCATTGTTTGATTGTTTTTAATGAGGTGGCAATCAATACCCACTAGGAGACGATTGCATTTTAAATATTTTTTTAATGGATGTGAAACTTTCATCTTCAGAGTGTATGCTAAGCATCTTTAATTAGTTAACAGCATCAAAAGTAGAATGCACCTTCCCTACAAAATGCTCCATATCTCAGTTTCTGCTCCCCTTGCTTCTGTCTGTGGTTTTACATACATTTGTATGACAAGCACATGTTTATCTGACAATAGTGTGATCCAAGTGCAGTATCGTGCAACAATGAAAATCCTATATGTAAACTTGATCAGTGAGAGATGATTTGTGTTTATTCCTACAAAAAGTGACTTGGAAATAGTGTCTACCAAGCTGAGTTTAATCTTCTATGTATACTTTTATATTACCCATGGGTCACATCCTGAATACCCTTGGGATGTAACAACAATTTAAAAGCAACAACATTACTTCTTACGTAGAAAGTATACACATATTTCTGAAAAACAAAAAAATCATTTACCTCAATATTCTCAACAGCTAAATGACAACAAGCAGCCAGCACTGCACAGCCATCCTGAAAATACCACTCAGCGAGTTCTTTACTGACTTTATATAGAAGACTATAGGAAAGAAATTATTTTAATAATTACAATCGAAAATAACCAAGGATGTAACAAGTTTTTTCACTTTAAAATTTCCTAAATCCACTGATTATTTATTTCTGATTGCACCAACATTTAGCTTAAACTCTTTAACCAAATCAACAAAATCTATCTGTCTGTCCAAATTCAGTGGTACACAAATATCCTCAATGTGGTAACTGTAAAAGATTAAATCAACTCAGGTTCATAAAAATTGAACCACTTAAGCTCTTTCCAGCTCCAACCTGGAGGGATTTCATTTTATTTTTGGACCAATTAATTCACATATAAAGTCTTAATCTGTCAGTCTACAAACATTTTTTAAATATGCTATTTTTACATTTTTTTAAACTTTAACTAAAACAAAACATAAAGACAATTAGCATACCATTAACACTGAAAATATTGTTTTATAAATATTCTATTCTGACTGGGTAAGGAAATGTTTTGTTTTTAACTGACCCATTATTCTACAATGTTTTTCAATCTATGTCCAAGATAAAATATATGAAAAATGAATTTTCTATTTTCTGTATAAACTTACTCATTGTAATTTTCTATGCTATTCCCTTCAAAATGTTCTGATTCTTCTGCTGCTGAACCCTGAAATGCTTTTATATTTCCTTCACATGCTGCCTGCAATCAATAAAATAGTATGAACCAAAACGATACATTATTCATTATCAATCAAAGGTGGGGAGACATCAATTTACTTCCACTGAAGTACTATCTACAATACAATATTGTTAACCCAAATTCTCAAGTTTTGTTTTATAGCCTACATAGGAGCTCAAATAAATGCTGAATTTTAAAGTTTGGCATTCTGAGATCTTGCCCCCACTTATCAGCATTATTTCACTTGCCATATTTATAATGAAATAGCTAAAACATGCACCACTCCACAGTGACAATAATACAGGATAGTTCTATCTATAACTAACTATTTATAATTAATTTGCAAAATTAACTTTTGCAAATCAATTTTTTACTATTAGTTTTAACACCAAATAGGTTCTGACTTAAGTATTTTTTATAAATATTATTTCAGTTGTGCTTTGTACTCAGCTTATTTTTCAATTATTTAGATAATTTATACATATACAGTATTTTCTTATACAGTATGCTAGAGTTTTCCTATAAGAAAAGTGCTAGAATCTATAGGTAAATAGTGTATCATTAAAGTTTTATTTTGTGGTAAGATATACAATATTTATTAGCCCATGATAAGCACATGAAATAGTACCTGTGCAACTAATAGAGCTTCTTTAAGTTGACCTTTTGAAATGAAAAATGTAACAAGCTTCTTCACATCACCAATAGCTATGCAGTATGGAATAACTTCATCATTTTCTTCCTGAATTAATTGGTCAGCTCTCCTAATCAAAAGTAAATGACTTTTTTATTTTCATTTTAGTTATGTTTAATATTAATCTATTCATTTGCAGAACTTGAAGTTTTTATATATGCTATAACTTTCCTATCTTCTCAAATGTGTCCTATTCTTTTTCAAAATAATTTTAAAAAACACAGAAATTCTAATTAAAAATTATTTTCACTAATGTTGTTTTAAAGAACATAGGCTTGTGAAAAACATTTTATATGACCACTGCAAGTTGCTTTTGAATGACAAATCACATTGTTGTCCCAAGATTAGATCATCAATTACTTTTACTGTTTCAGTTGCATGTCCAACACTTATAAGGAAATCCATAAATCATTGCTACCAAAAGGTAAAATGTATTTAATCCTTAAACCGTTACTTTACCTTTCTAAAATTATTTAAGTTGGTAGTGGTCACTATATGCATTATTCAGAAATGGAATTCTACATTTTAACTAGTAGCTGAATGAAAAGACTATTCCGTATCTATTTTGAATCATTATCAGCTTCAGTAGATAATGTTGACATAGTAATGTTTTAAGTAGATATATTTATATCTCACTTTCTCCAAATCATGTATTTTTTTTTTTAAAAAAATAAACTTCTATTACATCAGCTTAATTCTTTTCCATAAATTAAAAAGTTCTAAACTGGACAATTTCTTCATAGAGAACTCCTGCAATCTTTTTATCATTTAGGTCACCCTTTGTTTTTCTAACTGTATAATTTTTTTTGAACAGTGAAAATTTTCCGTTATAATCACACAAACATTTTTACAGTCATGTGAAAAAGAAAATACAATGTCTTTGAGTTCTATGGTTTTACAGACACATTAAAAATCATCTGGTTCTTATTAGTTTTTAAAAATACAACCTCAGAAGAACAGCAGCATATGACTTATTATACCATGTCATTTATTTTACAAAAATTGGAGAAGCCCTTGTGAAAAACTAAATAAACCTTATGATTTAATAGCTTGTAAAGCCACCCTTAGCAGCAATAGCATGAAGTAATCATTTTCTGTAGAACTTTTTCAGGAATTTTGGCCTATTCAATTGATCAAGGCCACTTGATTATCAGCCACAGGCTGCTTTTTAGCCTCTTAATACCTATGGAAGCAATAAGAGTATACTTAGGTTTTCAATATGGTTTCTCCATTTTGGCTTTCTTTTTGTAAAATAAATTTTGACATGGTGTGAGTGCTCCGGTGTTAT
Organism: Thamnophis sirtalis; assembly: GCF_051295495.1. NCBI lineage: Eukaryota > Metazoa > Chordata > Lepidosauria > Squamata > Natricidae > Thamnophis > Thamnophis sirtalis. Next base: position 50,626,452 of record NW_028261390.1, read on the forward strand.
TCCTGGGGTCTGCTGAAGACACTCGTCCAGCTTAGAAGTTATAGTACCAAGAGCTCTTGTCACTTGTGGGACCACTTTGACGTTCACTTTCCAAATCCCCTCTAGTTCCTCCTTCAGGCCTTTCTCCCGCTTCTTGTATTCTTTCTTCATGATGTTGCTGTCACTTGGCATATCTATCACCACCATTGTGTTATGTTCCATATCTATTTCTATGATGTCTAGTTGATTGGCCATTGGTATGGATTTAGAAATCCCACCGGTTCTTAATGTTGTTCTCCAAGACAGTCTGTGGAATTTCCCATCTGGATTTGGGAGAGTCTAGCCCAGTAGTCTCCAACATTTCCAGTTTTGCAGACTAGTTGGGGGGAAGAAGGGATAGTTCCATGTGAGTGGTAGGCAAGAGCAGCAACTCTATTTGTGCCAATGGCAGGCATGCATGCCTGTTGCTTGTATGCATGACCACTGCTCACACAAACGAAGCTGTGTGCATGTGCTCACCCATTGAGAATGCAAGTGGAGCTGCAGACATGTGCACACTCCCCTGCAGCTTTGATGGCCTGGTTCTGAATGGGCCATGGCCGCGTAGTGGATAGTGGTCCAGGTTTGGGGACCCCTGATCTAAGCCATATATTGCGAAGATGTTCCTGTACATAATGCCAGCTACTTGGTTGTGCCATTCAGTGTATAATGTTCTTGTCTTCATCATATCCTACCATTATGTGTTAAATTGTCGCTGAAGCATCACTGCATAGTTTGCACCCTCGGTTCTATATAGTCTGGAAGACTATATTGTTTTGCTGTTGTGATCAGTGCCTCAGCCCTTTCCAGTCTTTGGTAGGATTACTCAATTTCAAATTTCAAATCTCATACATTCCATGCAGTGTCTTTTCTTGCCATAGCATCCCCTCTGATTGCTCTTCCTCCCATGTCTACTGTTGACAGCAGCTCATCTTTGGATGACATCTTACAGATGTATTCCTGGATGCTCTAGGTTTATTCAAGGACACTGCTTTGACAGTGCTTTCTATTCAATTGTGTACAGTCTCTGGGTTTTGAACTAAGGATGGAAACTATTCATTGTGAGGAGCTTCACATCGACAGCCTCCACATCTTGATAAACATACAGCTTGAGATCATCCGTGTAGAGGTGGCTGGTGGTAATTCCACTCTTGGATCTATATCTAGTCCTTGCGATTATCTGGTTGACAGCATTCAAATATATGCGACAACATCAGGGGCAGTGTATCATTTTGATGTATGCCACGCTGGATGGCCACTTTTGGAAACTACCTTGAGTTGAATTCCATTTCCTTCCTTAGTGTCATTGAATACTTGTCGAAGGTCTTTAGTTTTCCGTTGACTTTGTATAATACCAAGCATACACAGATCCATGGATGTGGTACCGAGCTAGGCTTTCTCGTGAATCAAGGCTGTACTCAGATTGGTTATACAGACCTTGAATCTTGAAGAACTGTTCTATCAATGAACAACTGGTGTTTTGAGCCTCTAGTATTATACCCAATGTCCTTCTGAGCTCAGCTCATATTAGATGCTTCTTTGGTCCTGTAGCTTGGCAACTATAATGCCTGCTGGGACTTTCTATTTTATAGAAAGCCGCTGGGTGAGATCATTTGACGGCACGGGATAAAATACCATCAGTATGCGGACGATACGCAGCTGTATCTGTCCGCCCCGTGCCAACTCAGTGAAGCGGTTGACGTGATGTGCCAGTGCCTTGAGGCTGTTAGGGACTGGATGGGAGTCAACAAGATTGTACTCAATCCGGATAAGACCGAGTGGCTGGTGTGTTTCCCTCCTACTAATTGGCCAAGTGTTCCATCTCTCAGGCTGGGGGGGTCAAACAGTATGCCCCTCAGACAGGGTTCGCAACTTGGGAGTCCTCCTGGACCCACAGCTGACTCTTGAACACCACTTGTCGGCTGTGACCAGGGGGGCATTTGCCCAGGTTCGCATGGTGCACCAGTTGTGTCCCTACCTGAACCGGGAGGCCCTCACAACAGTCACTCGTGCCCTTGTGACCTCTAGACTGGACTACTGCAACGTGCTCTACATGGGGCAGCCCTTGAAGAGCATTCGGAGACTTCAGCTTGTCCAGAATGCAGCCGCGCGAGCGATCGTGGGTGCACCTCGGTTCACCCACGTAACACCTATCCTCCACGAGCTGCACTGGCTGCCTATTGGTCTCCGGATATGCTTCAAGGCGCTAGTCGTCACTTATAAAGCCCTTCATGGTATTGGACCTGGGTACTTGAGAGACCGCCTGCTGCCAATCACCTCCACTAGACCGATTAGATCCCACAGATTAGGCCTCCTCCGAATTCCATCCGCCGGCCAGTGTCGACTGGCGACTACCCGGAGGAGAGCCTTCTCTGTGGCTGCCCCGACCCTCTGGAACGAACTCCCCGTGGAGATTCGAACCCTCACCACCCTCCAGGCCTTCCGCAAAGCCCTTAAAACCTGGCTGTTCCGACAGGCCTGGGGCTAAAGAGCTGTTGCCCCCGTCTCGAATGGTATGACTGTTGTGTGTTTTTAAATTATGCATTGTTATGTTTTGTTTTATTTTTTGTCTGTACCCCCTTCCCTGATTTGAATTGTGAGCCGCCCTGAGTCCCCTTCGGGGGAAAAGGGCGGCATACAAATATAATAAATCAAATCAATCAATCAATTTATGGGGAGGCAGATTATTTTCTGATAATTGAATGATGCTGTCTTCTTTGGGGGGGGAGTGGGGTCTTTCATGATCAGCAGTTTTTCTTTGTGTTACCCATTATGGATGGTAGAGATTGCTGTTAGTAGCTGGTACATCTGTGGTGCTAGGTGTTCATGCATTGCTATAGTTTCTTTAGCCAGCAGGTGTGTCTCATGTCCAGGCTGGGTACCTTCCACCTCTTCAGGTTCTTGATCTACTGTTCAATGCCTCACCTTTAATGTAGGGGTGATAATGTTGGTTACACCTCCAATTGTTCTTCCAGGTCTTTTTCAATCAGGATATAATGTGTAGTTGCTCGATCAGAGGTTCTGAGAGCAGTTTTCCCTTCACTGTGTTGAAATGTTGTTAACAAGCTGTTTCTCAGTTAGTATGGATGTAGGGCTTAACCATCCATGTTTCCTTCAAACATTTCATATATTCTTTCTTAATTAGATCTACCATTGTAGTAGCATTCATCAAAGTGTGTGTGTGTGTGTGTGTGTGTGTGTGTGTGTGTGTGTTTATAGAGGCGGATGGGAAAAGTGAGAAATTACAATGCGTACTTTATAATTCTTAGTGAAAAGTGATGTATTTTCTTATGCAAAAGTATACATTTAACTGTGCAAAAGAACCCCTACGTTTAAGCATTACACTTCCAGCTGCAACACTTGGCAGTCAATGTAACATGCAGTACTTTTTAAAAACAAAATCTTACCTTTGCATTAATTTCTTCCAGTATTTCATAGATACTCCTGGTGCAACTGATAGTGCTCTGTCCCACTGAAACAATACATTATGCCTAATATTACTTCTGCCACATATTGTGTCTGTGTGTGTGTTTAATAGTCTTTACTTTTACTTGTGTTATTTATTTCTAACAGGACAGCTAATATATAACATTAAATTTTCAGTTATACTTATAGAAGAATTATATAGGAAAACAAAAGTCAGTAAAAAATTGGTATTTCTCACTGTCCAAGATAGAATTGAAAAAAAAAAACTGTGTTTACTTCAAGGGGTAATCTGATTGACAATTAGGAATTTCCTGATGGATTATTACTTCTAATAATGATTACATAGTTAGTTTCACTTTTTTAATAATAAAAAAGATAGAAAAAGTAATATTTTAGAAACAATTAATATAAAAGTTTAAAATATTTGAACTGTCTTGGAATGTCCATACAATATTTAGTGTCTCCTAATGATTGCCTGGCTAAGTCTCTGCAGCTTTCTTGGCAAGATTTCAGAAGTGGTTTGGCATTACCTCCTTCCTAGGGTTCCTTCCTAGAGTGGCTGGCCCAAAATCACCCAGCTTGATTTGTGCCTAAAGCAGGACTAGAATTCCCAGTTTGTAGCCTAATACCTTAGCAACTATACTAAATTGACAGTATTTGAGACAAATATCCAATAATTTTTTTCTCTGGAAGCATCAAAGAATTATATGCTTAGAGTATAATTGAATGGAATTGATCTTTTTTGCATAAATTATTAAGAGTAACCATATAATACATAGTCAGAGACATATTTTACTCAAATATTTCTGGTTAAAAGTAATGCAAAAAATAGAAACAGAAGACCATTTATATATAAAAAAATAATTGAGAGGTTGCCCACCAATCAGTTTTTAAAACTTACTCCTTAGACTATTTGCAATGTCCTTTGCTCTCCTTTCTCCAATATTTTCTTTTAAAGTGATTTACATTATTAGTATTAGTATAATATATTTATGTACTGTAAAATTGTCCAGATGTTTACCTCTCCAAGCTCCACCATAAGTTCACAGTATCTCTGAATCTGACCTAGTCTCAGATGTATCTCTGCTGCTTCTTTCAGCCTTTTCTCCTTGCTAGGTACACCAATGCCTCCTCCAAATTTAGACATCTTTACAGTTGTAAGTTCTTGTGCTTTGGACTAAAAAGTTAAAACCAAAATAAATTGTTTCTAAGACATGTTGCAGGCACGAACTGTTCTGAACATTTAAATATTTCGGAAGGCCATGCTTAAATACATGTGCTTTGGTTTACATACATAACAAAATGAAGATGTTTTGTTCAGGGAACAAATACAAATATGGGTAGTATAGAAGTAATTCAGGAAAAGAAATGTAGGAAGAAGTAGGACATCAGCAGTTTTGGTGGATAAGAGCAGATAGAGAAGACAAGGTGCTGGGAAAATTAGCTGGAAGAGGAAACAATTGGAGAGAGTCTTGCCCTATCATTCTTAACCTATCTACCCTGAAAAATCACTCCAGAATCTTTCTATATATGATCTGATGTGGGAGACAACCAAAAATATTTGTAGTTTTTTTTTTTAAATCAAAGAAACAGTTCGGTAGAACTTTATATTTTTTACCAAATTAGAAAGAAACTGTATTTTCCATTTCATGCATAGCTGTTTTCTTAATATTGACCAACTGTCATATAGTTAGGTTTTTCTTATCTCTAGAATCTTTCATATTTAACATAATTATTCCCATCACATACAGTAGTTAATACTCCTATGATTATGTGTGAAAGATGTGTGAGAGAGAATGAATGCTTAATATAAATGGGTATCCAAATAAATCTGCTTCTATCTGTGATTCAAAGGAACCTTATTTTTGTTCCTCTAAGCAAAATCTTTTCTGGTAGATCACTTAGTTACACAAAGACAGCTGTCTGGAAGATAATACGTGCGCCTTATGACCAGTGGCTCCTTGTATATTCGTGGGTAGTACATTTCTGATTTGCAGGAACTGTCTTCTTTTAATGTTTTTTTTCTGTGGACATTTATAGCAAATCTTAACTGGAATTCATTGGAGCAAGTCATGCTGAAGAAAAGTACATCTCTTTGTTTCAACTCAGTTTGCAGATGTGTTTGCAGAAACATCCCAAATATTTCAGATGTAAATACTTTAAAATATATGAAAAGGTGATACATTATTATTATGCAAAAAGGTAAGGTTTCTTTAATTTCTAGCATATATTTAAAAAGCCAATCCTTGATCTGTTGGTTTAAAATATTTCTTTTAAAATTTGCATTAATTCAACTCAATACTGTAGTTTTTATAATAAAAAAAGTTTCATTACAATGAAAATTCTTCTGAAAAATAAAAATAAACATGGCATTTCTATTCTTGTATAACTAAAGTAATAAAATCTGCATAGTAATTGAGAAGAGTTGTTATATATTTTGACATTTGTACACTAAGGATTTGATTATCATCTGTAACTGCCATGCTTAATCTACTAAGGAAAAACATAAGCTAAACTAAATATAGCCTAAAAAACATTTAGCTCTATAATCACTGCCATTCAATGGCTCAAGTGCAAGAAGAGATATATAAAAAGAGAGAGGAATTAATATCCAAGAATGGGTTTCAAATGTTTCTTCCTTCCATACTGTTTTAGATAATTTTGTTATAAATATTTTTTGCAAATTTTTTTTTTGTATGACATTTTTAGTAACTATGAGCCTTCTTTCTATCAAGCTATACCGGTCTGTAATTGGTGTTACATTCTGGGTCCCCACAGTGCCAATGAAGTTGTTAATTAAACTTCTGCCCAGTTTAATTGAGAAGACAATTTTCAACATTTTCTCTAGAGATGTGAGGGCAGATAATCTCCAATTAGCAAGAGTTCCCAGCCCCTTGGATTACTCCCTACAGGACTGAAGCTAAAGTATTCTAGTCCCCAAAGTGCATCACTCTAATTCGCAATGAGTGATCAAAGGAAAGATTTTGCCATTTTTGCTGCCTAAGTTACTGTTTTGTTCTCCTTTGCTATCAAAGAAAATAATGAGAGGAAATAATTGGAAATAGGAGGAAATAAGGACTAGCTGAAATTCCACTTTTTTTTTGCTCAGTGACATTCCATTTATTGCCTTGTCTTCTCTCTCTCCCCAATCCCAACAAACAGAGGGAAGGAGTCTCATATGGCAATGCAAATTCATTTTTGCAAGTCTGCGCGAAAAACTATGGCTACAAAGATATGCACTGCCAAAAATGATACAAAGATATTCAGTCTGAATACTTAACTTACCATTCTAAATTTAACCAAATGTTTCATATGCATAATTCCTTTGCAATAATTCTGTGGGAGCAAACTGTCATCTTGACCCTTTATTACTGCAACCAGATCCCATAAGTTTTTACTGCCTCCTCGGGGCTAGAATTATTTAAAAAAAGAAAAAAGAAAATATTGTTTATGCCATATTAGAATACAGTCTGCAATTAAGGTCTTTTTCAAGGTGCTCTCAGGAAAGTATTTTATTGACTGATTCATGGTATTTACAATACAATACAATAGCAGAGTTGGAAGGGACCTTGGAGGTCTTCCCTGCCTAGGCAGGAAACCCTATACCCTTTCAGACAAAAGGCTATCCAACATCTTCTTAAAGACTTCCAGTGTTGGGGCATTCACAACATCTGGAGGCAAGCTGTTCCACTGATTAATTGTTCTAACTGTCAAGAAATTTCTCCTCAGTTCTAAGTTGCTTCTCTCCTTGATTAGTTTCCACCTGTTGCTTCTTGTTCTACCCTCAGGTGCCTTGGAGAATAGTTTGACTTCCTCTTCTTTGTGGCAACCCCTGAGATATTGGAACACTGCTATCATGTCTCCCCTAGTCCTTCTTTTTATTAAACTAGACATACCTAGTTCCTGCAACCGTTCTTCATATGTTTTAGTCTCCAGTCCCCTAATCATCTTTGTTGCTCTTCTCTGCACTCTTTCTAGAATCTCCGCATCTTTTCTACATCGTGGCGACCAAAACTGAATTCCATGTGGGGCCTTTAGAGAGGCTCTATAGGTTGCTCTTTATTTCTAAGTGCCTGTGATCTTTTGCAATTTCTGTCACTATAAAATTTTATTATTTTAAGTTGGAACTAATTTTTCTGCGCATGCTGATAATATAAGAACTAGCTGCTCAGTAAAAGTCATATAGGGAAGATATCAATCAATAAATTATATAATTGAAAAATGTTTACTGGCATTGTACTTTGATTTATGAAACTTGCATAATATGGCCTTTGGATTATTTATGTACAGTTTATTCTAGCCTAAAACCATAATAAAGTCTTTATACAGTTCAAATTTCCCTCTCAATTTTTCAGGTATATCAAGATTTCATAATAAAATCTTTCAACAGATAGAAAATAACAAAGAAAACTGCAGATTATTTGCCTAATTTAAACAAGGGCTTTTATATTATACATAAAGAGTTTAATTTTTAGAACGATTCAAATCTGCAGCATTTAATTCCCACTTAAATCAATATTCCTATGTTCTGACTACGCTAATTGATTTCAGTGAACCTAAATTCAATATTAATCTATATGCAGTAAATAGAGTATTAATGGAAATTTTATTTTGCATATATACATTTAAAAAAAATAATTAATACTTACTGATAAACATTCTGAAAACCATCTTAGTTTTCTTCCTCGAGGATTACTGTTTAGCTTCTCTATTTCTTGTTTAATATCCCTAGATGCTTTCCCACATAGCAAAGGAAGAGCGCCTATTTCAACCGCACGATCTATTGAAAACCAATAATTTTTGAAAAGAGAATTGAACATAATATCAATATATATATTACCTTATAGATTAAGACAATTATATGCCAAACTTGGTTTGCTTACCATCTCAACTTCACCTAGGTACTCTACAGTAACATATCACATATTTCACTATCTATATTGTTCTGTGGTATGGGCAATTATCCTGAACATTTCTTATGTCTGTTTCTATTAAATCTGCTTTCAGGTATTATGATTTGTGTATTGCAAATCTTATTTCACACAAGAAAATAGAATGTTTAATGGGTGTCAGTTCCTGAGTACAGTTTCTTACTCAGTAAGAATTCGTATTCTGTTTCACCATTAATTATGCAAAATCATTTGTGATACAAGTTGTATACCTTCATGAACATAATAAACTATAATGTCAGCTGAGATATGAATAGATGTCTTCGTATGAAATTTGTCAAATTTGTTTGTTCTTATTTATTTGTACACTAATGATAAGGTGTATTTAAAATAGTATTTTTATTTGGTACCTGTTGATACCTAAGCACAAACAATAAAGCAATAAAATTTAAAGATATTTAATTTTGTATATAAATAAATATATAAAAATAGTTATTTAATTATTTTACAGCATTATATTATCCCAGTAATACCATTATCTTTAAAACTATCAGGGACTGCTACTTCTTAAAGAGAAGAATAAGTCTCTAAAACTTCAGGAAATCTGACTTTAAAAATAGTTCAAAGGAAAATCAATTCCAAACAGTGAGAACAAGATGGTTGTTCACTCTAATAAGGGTATATATCTAATATGGATATAAAATGTGTATCAAATTTATCAACACATTTAATTATCAACATACTTATAGCAACCTGCAAGACCTGGGGGGATAATGAACATACAATATCTATAGAAATTGTGTGTGATGCTTAGAGTAAAAAAGAGAATATAACTCATGTATGACCTGAAGAACATACAGTGATGCCTTGGTACTCAACTGTTTTGAAACTCATCGAATTGGGAACTCAACACATTTTGATGTGAAAATGGTGTCCTGGTATTCAACATTTGCTTGGTACGCAATGCACACTAGAACTTGTCAGTGTTGGCTGCCTTGTAACTCACTACATTATTCCTTATGGGAAAAATGTGTTTGGTACTCATCATTTTTGCTACTCATTGTGCCTTCCAGAACCAAATAATGATGAGTACCAAGATACCATTATAAATGTATTAGAGATATTCCACAGCCTTTCACAAAAGCCATAGAAAAGTATGTGGAAATATGACCATTTTGTATATAATCAGCTATCATTTACCCACCAATGTTTCCAATTATCTCATCCCATGATCTGTCTGCCAAGATGCATAATTGGAGAGGATTTATCAGAGGTGTTAAAGACCAAAGTCTCACAGTTGAGTCTCGGGAACAGGAGGCCATAGTGAAGGGGCAGCTAGGATGACAAGTTAATCCTAAAGAAAAAGAATTAAGGAATTTCAATGCAATATTTTAAAATAGGATTTTCAAAAGGAATATAAAATGTGCAAAAACATAAAATCAAACATGTTACCATAAACATCTGCACCATGATCATATACAGTGTCCAGGCATGTACCATCTCTTGTGTCCCATACTTTGATTGTATAATCCCAACTGCCTGATATCAATAGATAAGGTATTTCTGTATTCCACAACAATCCTCGTACTGGTGCTGTATGCCCACTAAGAATATTTATACAAGCATCTTGTGTGTAATCCCATATTCGAACAGTGCTATAAAAAAAAGATGGCATTTTATTGCAATATTTTGATCATCTCCAGATAAAACCACAAACCTAGTTGTGGTGCATGGAAGAATCTTGATGAGAATTTGTCACAGCACCCTGTTTTCTGAGTTTTATCTTACTATAGAGATGTCTTTCTAACATTTCCCCAGCATTCATTTTGACATAATTAGAGGCAAACAGCCAATTTCTTGTAGCCTTGAAAGATGCTGAGTGAAAAGCATTCAGCTGATGACATCCATCTTCCCAATAACTTGTATCATACCGCACCAAATTGTAATTGGCTGCGTTACTATAGAATACTAAGTTGCTAGGATAGGCAGCGTACTATGAAATGTAAATAAATAAATCATCCTTTGAAATCATGGTACCTGCATTAAAAAGGCCAAAATCACAATACGATTTGCTTCTTTGCAATCATTGGAGAAACCAGTTTTTGCCTCTTACATATAGATCATAGATATCCGATTTATAACATAGGCTAGTTATGTCAATCATCAAATAATTATTGTATAGTGTAGAATTCAGATAATTAAAACATTACTGCAAATATTAATATGTTTCATTCAGTATCAATATAAAGAACGGGCACCAATCCCATTTTTTATTAATGAAAGCAGTTTGGTTGCAGTCTAGATTTGAATTCCACAGAATTTATCCTGATATTCAAATTTTAGCCAAACGCTTGAATGTATGTGTGCGCGCACACACAGATACTGTATTTCATCTTTATGCTAGTGAGATAAATGATTGTGGTAGTGAAATTCTGTAAATAGCTTCTATAGCAAAAATATTAATGCATTACATTATACATTTTATTCTATCACAGGCCTTGTAGGGGACACTGTAGTAAAAAATATTCGTTTCCTGGATGACCATGATGAGGCTACAATATAAGCCATGGTCTTTCAGAACAGCTTAGTATTTTATGAATACTCCATTCTTTACTAAATCTAAAGTAACTATTTCACTAATTTCAATAATTATAGGCAAACATTTAGTTCTATGTAGTGACCTACATTTAAAGGAAATATACTTACCCATCATCAGAACCACTGCAAAGTATTCCTTCCCTAAGGGGAGACCATCTTACATGAAATACTTTTGCTGTGTGCCCACTGAATACTTTCAGTGGCTGATCAGAACTTGTTGCTAGGTAATAAACACGGACATTTTTATCCTCACATCCGGTTGCTATCATATCTCTATAAGAAAAATCACAGCAATCAATTATCATATTTGAATTTCACCTTTTAAAATTGCTGAGATAAAGGTTACTAAGTATTAGCAACAGATATGAAAAGAGATGTGGGATAGACAATTATACAAGTTTACGACAGAAAATAGAAAGGGGGATATTTTGATTATTCACAGCATGAATTGTTGCAAATCATTTTTTGGATATTTAAAAATAAAGGAGCCTATATTAAGTGGAATAAAATAAAATAATAACAATACAGAAATTCAACTTTATCTTTTATTTATTCATTTTATTTACCACACCTAGAGGGTCATAAAAAGGGAGATTTGTTTGTATGCCACTGAACTCTCAATGACTCTCGATGGCTCACAAGTTAAAGCATTTAAAAAATAAAAGAAAAAAAAGATGACTAAATTGAAGAGAAACTGTGTTTATCTCATAGTAATCATTTCTGACATTTTGATAATTTTTCCTAGAAGGGTATACCAGTGTGGAAATAATTTTAAATGGCTTTTGTCCAATTGTCTTTGTAATACTTATTTTCTGGGACTATAAGTGCTTTAAAATGTTTTAGAAGTGGTTAAGGATGCACGGGTATACAACTGCAGCATCTAATTAAAGTTGCCACATCTTTTTTCAGGTTTCCATGCAACCTTGAAAAAAGTTGCACTATTTTAATGAGTGCCTTAAAGACATAGCAGTTTTAATTAACTAACTCATTATAGGAGCTGTATTTGTTTTTTAGATAAGTAGAAAAGCCCAAAAAACAAAGGCAAGTATTTTAAAGAGATACTGCACTATTTATTCCAAAGTACCTCCTCAAAATATTTTGGAAGCAGAGAAGTCCTACTATTTCTTATTGCTTAGAGTGATCTTCTGAGCTTCCAGCACAATATACGCACTTGAGGCTATTCAGCTTTATAGAGAAAAAGTACTATGACTATTTATAAAATTAAATATAGATTCATTTGAAACATTATTTGCTTTAATAAGTCAAATATACAAATTATTACACACACACACACACACACACACACACACAATCAATCATTTTCCAATATTGTTGGGGCCAGCACATATGAAAGAAAAATCCAAAAATTGTTACAAAATGTTTTACTATTGGCATATGATCTTGATTGCTAAAACAATCCCCCCCCCTAAAATAATGTTGAAAACATAAAGAAAACTATTTTTTCAAAAGCTTCCCTATTTATTATCTAATCCAATTCAGTTTGAAAGCTCTGATATATAAAAGCACAGAGGAACTCCTCTATAAAGAAACACTTTTCAGTTTTTTCTTATATATCCCATTATTTCCTTTTTGTTATATCCGAACCAAATTAAGTCTAGCATTTCTAAATGACTTTTTTTCTGTAGGCTAGTCCAGCACAAACATTGGTTAGCATAGTTTTCAACAATAGTTGACAGCAACTCCTTTTTTGCCACATGCAATTGAAAATAATAGTAATTTCCTTAGTGGAAAAATTTGTTGCTATACTTATTTGTGTTTACACTATGTTTTATGATTTTTGTATATTATAATTGGCCATGGATGAAGAACAAAATTAAGAAATGTTTATAAATAAAATAAAGAATATCAGAGGAAAATTTCTTTTCATCTTTACCCTCTGTCAAAACTGTGAATATCAAACAATGCCAAAAAACAAAAGGAAAAAAGGAAAAAATCAGGCTGCTAAAGTCTAAACATAATTTTGAACAATTTTGTCAGCATAGCTGATTTTATTTGCTTGCAAATCTGCTTTCAAGTGGCGAAACAAAGCATACTTTCAAAATTCTGATGTCACAGCACATGGCATCCATTTTTTTACATTGATTTTTAAAAAAAAAGTATTATAATGAAAGTTCCCATAATCTGAGATGCTAAGCAAGCAGTTATAACTAACTGCCAGTCCTTATAAGACAAAGATAAAATTAAATTAACTAGGTCAGCAAATACTATTTTAATTAATTGAAATAATTATATCATGCATACTTCAGTCGACTTTTATCAATATGAACCTTAACTCTTGATGCTACATGTGAACATGGTAAAATGTAGAGAATGCTTGTTCATAATTGTTAAGTAACTGGAACATGTAATGCTTAATGAAACAATAATGAAGAGTGGTAACACTGGAAAAAAGGTAATAAAAAGCAAAGTTTATGTTGATCTTATCTGACAATGTTACAATGCTAGAAAAAATAGGCTAAACCAACAAATATATTATATAAGTGACAGGGATTTTAGTATTAGTTCTCTTTAGTGCTATGACATTAATATATAAGGAACTATATGTAATAATAACTCACTTGTTGTTTTGACTCCAGTCACAGCCAAAAACTGCAGCTGGGTGTTTGTATTTGTGGAGAATTTTGCCATCAATTGTCCGAATAATGCTGAATTACAACATGAAAAAACATATCAGACATCAATTGAGTTTTTATCAGAATATGCAACTAAAGTTACTCCAATCAATGTTTAATTTTATCAATTTTTAGAAATATATAACAAAAGAAGTCTATTCTATCAACCACATGAAACAAACCAAACAATCCTATGATGCATTTTATATGTGAATACATAGAAATCATTCCTCTGTAGTATTAATTATTGGTAAATCTGTATTATTGTCTTTTCAAAGTAACATGCAATTCTGCATTATGATCTTTTATTAGTCTGCATTTCATCAGAAAATATAGCCTTTTTTTTTTAAAGCGACAAGGATATTTAGCAATGGAGCTCTAGTTTATCCCAAAGTGAGCATCATATTATGAAATAGTGCCTATACAATAAACTTCATAAAAGATGCAGGGGATATAAAATGTTGATTTAGAATCAGAGAGTTCCAGGTTCATCTTCAGCCAAGAAAGCTTACTGGGTCAACTTGGGCCATTCATTTTCTTTCAATTCTACTTATCCGAAGGCATGCAAGGGCTGAAATTCTATGCCTCATATTTTTTGTTTCACAATACATGCCTATTAATAGAGAAAATGCCATTATTTTGCAGTCTTGTAAAAAATGGAATTCAGAATTACATTCATTATCACCATTATGAGACTATTACTGCTTATCTCTAGGTTCTCGATGCAATTTAAAGCCAAAGCTAAAGATAGTTTTGGCTTTACATCCCTATGCTGCTTGGCACAAGAATACTTGCAAGATTATCTTCTCTAATCAGTTTTGATATATCTGATCAGTGCAAAAAAGAGCTTGTGATAACCTACTTCCATGAAGTGAAGCAAATAGATTTCCTGTTGGTTCAGTTGCTTTTGAAAAAATCTTTCCTCAGAAATTTGATCAGCCCCCACTGTGTTGCCTTTCCATAAGGGAAAAATCTCCTATATTTTTCGGAGTATAAGAGGCTGAAATTCTGGGTGCATCTTATACACTGAATACAGCATTTTTTGCCTCCCGAAGCCCGGCCTCTTCACCAAAATGGCCATGCATACCCTTATGGAGGCTTTCAAAGAGTTCCTGGGGCTGGAGGGGGGAGAAATGAGCAAAAAATGGCCCATTTTTGCCCTCCCAGCCCCCAGCAGCACTCTATAAGCCTTCACTAGGCTATGCATGCAATTTTTTTTGGCAAAATACAGACCAGTTTTTGCAAAAAACAGGCCTTTTTTGCTCGTTTACCCCCCCTCCCCCAGGAGCACTCTGCAAGCCCTCCCAAGGTTATTCATGCCTTTGTTTGAAAAGAAGGTGGGCCCATTTTCGTGAAAACTGGCCGTTTTGGGGAGGTTTGCAGAGTACGAAAACTTTTTTTCCTTTTGGAAAGCTCTGTAACTGATTGATGAGAATTACATTGATCAAGTGCTGTGCCAGCAGAAACACCAGCCTATCTACTGTATTTCTTTCTCTCTCTATTTCTATCTCTCTATCCCGCTATCTACCAACCTACCTACTATCTCTCTCCCCACCTACCTACTGTATTTCTCTATCTCTCTATTTCTCTCCCTCTATCCCTCTACCTACCTACCAGTGGTGGGTTTCTGCCAGTTTGCACTGGCTCGGGAGAACCGGATGGTGAAATTTACCGATCCGGTGAGTGGAGGTTCGACCACTGGACCCGAAAGTAACTTCCGGAACGCCTGCCCCGGCCCTGTCGCTCGCTCACCCCACCCCTCTACACTAGCCCAGCCCAATTTGGTGTCAAGTCCCATACCTGGGAGTGGAGGTGGTGAACGAAGAAGCATGGAGAGGTCCAGCGGCACAATCCACCAGACAGCAGCGGCAAGCTCAAGAGTTTTCTCCTGGATTCCTTTCTGTCCTGCCTCCTCCGATCTCCCAAAGTTCTTTCCCCAGCGTGTGATAGCTTTCTACTGGATTCCCCTCTGTCTTGCCTCTTCCGATCTCCCAAAGTTCTTTCTCCAGAGTGTGATAGCTTTCTACTGGATTCCCCTGTCCTGCCTCCTCCAATCTCCCAAAGTTCTTTCCCCAGCGTGTGATAGCTTTCTACTGGATTCCCCTCTGTCTTGCCTTCTCCAATCTCACTAATTTCGGGCCTTAATCCTCCAGTTGTCTATTTTTGGAAGGTTTTCCCCTCTCTTCCCCCACCCTTCATAGGAGTCCCAAATTTTTTTGCCACATGGCTTGGGGGTGGTGGTCATGTGACTGAGTGTGCATGAGTGATGTCAAGTTGTCCATACCTGCACAATCACATGACTGCCAAGCCATGCCCACAAAATAGGCCACACCCAGAGAATAGGTTCTAAAAAAAATTGAAACCCACCACTGCTACCTACCTACACATACACTATCTCTCCCTACCTACCTACTGTATTTCTCTCTCTCTCTCCCTTTATCTACCTACCTACCTAACTACTCTATCTTCCTACCTATTGTATTTTATCTCTCTATTTCTCTCTCTCTGTCCCTCTACCTACCAGCCTACCTACTCACTCTCTCACTCTCTCTTCCTACCTAATTTCTCTCTCTCACTCTCTTTCTATTTCTCTCTCTCTATCCCTCTACCTACCTACCTACCTACCTGATACACACTCTCTCTCTATTTCTCTCTCTCTATATATATATATCTTTATCTACCTACCTTCTCTTCCTACCTACCTACTGTATTTTATCTCTCTCTATTTCTCTCTCTATCCCTCTACCTACCAACCTACCTACTCCCTCTCTGCCTATCTACTATATTTCTCTCTCTCTCTCTTTCTATTTCTCTCTATCCCTCTACCTACCTACCAACACACTCTCTCTCCCTTTATCTACCTACCTACCTAACTACTCTCTCTCTCTTCCTACCTACCTACTCTATTTCTCTCTCTTTCTCTCCCTCTCTATCCCTCTATCTACCTACCTACTTTTTAAAAAAATTGCCTCTTCAAAACTTTGGTGCATCTTATACTCCGGTGCGTCTTATACTCCGAAAAATATGGTAATTATTTTAGAGATATTATATCTGTACTGACATATGGTAAGATTGCAGTAGGTATAAGTCTAATAAAACAAACATACAAATAAATTCTTTAACATTATATGCAAATTTGGAAGAAAAACTTGATATTCCTGGTTATGAAATGCCTTATCATTTTTTTATTTCCTAAAATGCCATAAAGATAAAGGTAAACTAGCACATATGTGCTAGTTGTTACTGACTCTAGGGGGTGGTGCTCATCTCCATTTCAAAGTCGAAGAGCCAGCACTGTCTGAAGACATCTCTATGGTCATGTGGTTGGCATGACTAAACGCCGAAGGCGCACGGAGCGCTGTTACCTTCCTACCAAAGGTGGTCCCTATTTTCCTACTTGTATTTTTACATGCTTTCAAACTGCTAGGTTATGAGACTTACCAGAATCCATCACCACTGCAGGTTGCTATCCTTTTGGAATCTTTATGACTCCATGCAATGCAGAAGATTCCACTCTTCCCATGCTTCCAAAAAAAAAAAAAAAAAAGTAAAATGTCTATCAATAAGAAATAGTTCATTCCTTTTTGTATTATTTATCTATGTATCTATGAACATTCTCCCCTGTCTTAGAAATATCTTTATTACCATATTGATTTTGATATGCTGATATGTCTTTCTCATTTCTCACCAGCTATGTTTGACAGAAAATTTGGGAAAGTCCTTTCTCTCTAGATTCTATTCTTGTGGTAAAGGGGTAGTTGAAGAAATTACAAATGTTTTACTTTACTGTTCATTCAATGAAAGGCACTGTTATATTTTGTAATCCCTTATTAATTAATTGTGTAGGTTTATACAGATTTATTTTATATACAATTGTTAGCTCACTAGTATGGTTCTGTTTCTTTAAAAGTGGCCAAATGTGGTTTTATTGTCTATAAAGTCAATTACACTGATATTTTAGACATTTCTGTTTATTATTTTATTGCCAATTTTATAATATTTGCATCATCCTTAATCTGGTATGTTCTAACATTTATGTTTTCTAAACAGAATACTAGTCATTGAATGGAATGAAAGACTAAGTGAATTACTAACTAACTAGTGTGGTGAAAAGTCTTAAAAGGGAGCATTTCCAAGTACATTTACACAACACTTCTTTTTAAAATGTGGAAACAGTTCCATCTTTTTTTCAGGGAAACACAGCTGCCTTGGAAGCTGTTTCCAGTTATACAGGCATGCAAACACATGTGTAGCTATTTCAATATGAGAAGCAAAAAATAATGAAGCATATCAGTTGTGCATGAGAAGGCATGAGAAGATTACAAGCAATATCTGAAGCCACCACACGGACTTGGAAAAAGAGCTCACTTTTTCAATTACTGGAACATATGCTTTACTTGAGTTCTCATATAGTCTAAAGCACTTATTTTGAAAGTTGTACATAATCTTATAAATAATATTAGAACACAACTATATGTACAGATCCCAAATTGTTATAATTATGGGATATTGTTACATATTCATTTATTACATTTCTTAATAAAATAGTTTTAAACACATAATTGCCTATCAAAACTTGGAATTTGTATGTCAGGTAAGATACAATACATAATACTATCAAATTCTTAAATTAATATTTAAAATATAATTACTGATTAAATACAATAGTATTTTATTCTGAGATGAAGTGGTGGGTCTTAAATATATATATCTAGGCTTTCCAATATGAGACCCAGAAAAATGGCTAGCTGAAACTGCAAAAATTTGGCACTTTACTATATTCTGAATGAAGTACCTAATTATAGACTCTGTCATTTAGGAAGATGTTTGCATCTTAAGAGGTACAAGATGCTCTTTAAAAAACTTACTCAATGAAATTCAAATTAAATTATAGACTTTTTCTCACAGACTCTACCTATGAGTGTAATCAACTCTGGGGTATATAAAGTGCTGTTAAAAGTAGAATTACACGCTAGATGCCCATCATTGAAGAAATCTGCAATTCATACTGATATGGAAGTTCAGATAGCTTGAACTGAGGCAATTTCTTACAGAAGTTTTTATATTCCAGTAACAAAATATAAAATGGAATGTGCAAGTATGTAAGCAATATGCAGTAAATACCTACTTTCTGTCTATAATTTCAAAAATTCTAAAAATAAATATGGATACTTAATAATGGTTTTTGCAGATAGGTGGAAACACACATTTAAGTCTTTATAACATATGCAGATGTTGTATTCGGGCATAAGATAAAGGAAGTTACATGTCTTTTTAACTAGAAACATACATATTAAAAAACTTCTTGGACAGATTCTGGAAGTACAACTGCTTATTACTCCAATGAGAAATTAGGAAGGGACATATTGGAAAACCATTGTGGATATGTAGATGGTAACTTTTGATTGAATTAAAAGGAATACAACATAGAGAAGAAATGGAAGTTCCCAGTCTTGTGTTGTCCCTTTGATTTGAGAACTTCAATACAACTGAGCCTGCCTAACATTTATCTAAAGTCATTGACACTGACTGCCCTGAAATCTAGTGCACATGTAACAAGTATATTATGCTCTTTCACAATCTATAGTAGCCTGAATCTCAAGGTGATATTGTCACTTCTCAACGTGTTGTGATGTTACTTCAGTTTCCCTACTGATTAGGATAAAATCCATGAGACTTATCTCTTTGTCTTGCCTGAAAAATGAAATAATCAGCAAAGTCCCTGGGGAATTTAGGGCAAATTGAAAACTTGGATGAGTTAGCCAAGGTAACTGAAGTGTCCCACGATGTGCTGACTTTCTTGAAAGTTTCATAATGGCTGGTTTGGAGAGAAGTGATAATCTCTAGCACTACTCTACAAATAATATTTTTCTTTCCCTTTCTGTTTACTTCTACTGACTTGCTCTAGATTGAACCCCCAGAAACACCCTCCCCCCAATTTTTTAATGTGATTAAAGAGTTAAAAGTTTTTGATAAGACTTAGACTATTACTTAAACTTCTCCTACTTGGCTTTCTTCCATTCCTAGTGACACTTCTTGGAGTATTGTCTCTCTATAAATATTCCGTGTCTCTTTTAAGAATGCCTTACCTTCCTTAAGAATACTGGCATATGAACAGTTTGGGTTCTGATTTCTTTACTTTACTCTTTCAGAATGGAAATTAATTTTATCTGGCCAACAAATACCACCACCATATATTTTTTTGGGTGGGGGGAAAGAATGAAGCAACTGCCCTGCTAAGCTCCTCTTTGTCTTAATGAGCTCACTGGCTGCCTTACAGATAGTCCTCAACTTACAACTATTTGTTTAACAACCATTTGACATTACAATGACACTTTAAAAAGTGACTTACTTATGACCAGTCTCACACTTACAACCGTTGCACTGTCCCCAGTCACATGATCAAAATTCAGGCACTTTGGTACCTGGCATGTATTTCTGATGGGTTGCAGCATCCTGGGTCATGTGACCACCCTTTGCAACCTTCTCAGGGGGTTGTTATGAGCAAAGTCAGTTAATGCCTATGTGATTCACTTAACAATCACACTAAAGAAAGGTTGTAAAATCAGATGTGACTCACTTAATGACCACAATAAAAAGTCTGATCCAAATTATAGTTGTAAATCAAAGATCACCTATATATGCATCCTGAAGTTACTGAACTAATCCACAGATACAATGCTTCTATCACATGCAATGAACAATCAGTAGTAGCTAGGAAACAGCCAGCAGTAGCAATTAATCAATTGCTTTTTCATCTTCTCGTGAATTACACTTTTTTCTTTGTCCTCTTTCTTATCAGTTGAATTCCTTTGCCAAACTGCAGTCTCTGGTTATTTGTTTCAGTGGCCTGAAAGAAACCTTTGCATTCAGAAGGTTTCTTTGAACTACAAGCTATTCAAAGATTTCCCTCTTTGAATTACAAGTTACTTCTCAGCATTGTCTAAATACTGTACCAATTTGCTAATCAGACCAGACAACAGTTTTACACAGAAAAAAATACCATTAATACCATGTGGAATCCTTTTAATTTCACTTTAACTATTACGTTAATAATCAACCCTTATATTAGCCTGCCAGGGAGGCCTTGGAAAAATTGCCAATCAAAACTCATTCCATTCACATTCAGCAATCTAAAAATAAAATAGAACAGTAAAATAGAGCTAAGTAGGAATTAATATCCAGTGTAGTTATTATGGGATCTTTTAACTAGCCGAAAAGATGTGCCAAAATAAAATAGAATACCAGTAAATAATTAGATTAGACCAATCGCACTAGCAATAGCATTTATATACTGCTTCCCAGTGATTTACAGCCCTCTCTAAGCGGTTTACAGAGTCAGCATATTGCCTTCCCAAAATCTGGATCCCCATTTTACCGACCTCAGAAGAATGGAAGGCTGAGTCAACCTTGAGACGGTGAGACTTGAACTATCAAACTGCAGGCAGCCAGCAGTCTGCAGAAGTAGCCTGCAGTACTGCATTCTAACCACTGCACCACCACAACTCCTTAAAAGAAATCTTAAAAGTACTAATATTGGGTAAAGCCTCAGGATATTTAATATTCAAGCAAAACACAGTGATACTCAAAACTGCACTGAGATGGCTGCGCTGAGATGGGCCACGCAGAGTTATCCTAGACACCTCTACAAGCTACTTTAGTTCTGTTTCTTTTTACAGGAAATGCTTGAATCCTTTCATTAAAAAGACATAGTAAAATATTTAGGCTTTTTGGGAGAAATACAGACACCTTCAATTATTCACACTTAGTTAATAGATTATTAGTACACTGTGTATAAATTGACATCATTTTTTGAATAAATTTTAGTAAAAACAAGCAAAATAAAGAACTTACTTCACTGAAGCGAGCTATCATTTTGCCCCGTGACACATCCCAGATGAAACCACCATTTCTTGAAGTTGCACCAGCTATACAATTCAAGTCTCCTTTATAGAATAAAGTAATAAAAATACAGAATATTCATTGTACACACATTTATCCTTACATTCCTATTTCAGTATTTTAGTCAGCAACACTGTGAAAAGTAGACTTTCTTGAAATGAAAGTTTTAAAGGGCACTTCTAACCCACATTCTTCTACCTGACAAAACCTTCCTCTAATTGTTTATTAGCAAGTTGTGCTCAGTTACAGAAGTGATGGATATACCATTGTAAGTTCTGAAGGATAGCTCCTTCTGGAGAAAATGTATCCATGTGGTCACTGACTTAATTTCTCTTTGTATTGATACAAGATTTAGAAAGTTGTACTATGTTCAGTTTCAAATAAAAATGTCACATTGTAAAAAAAATAAGGTCAAAAATCCATTTAGTAAGTAGGAAAGGGGAAGACTATTGTTTTGCCTTTCAAGGTTTACTTAGAACAATAACTTCTATTCGTAAGCAAGATACATATCTATTAACATTTTATGAAACTGGTATTCTTTTGCAATCAAGTTGAATAATTTACCACATCTCCATATTTTGTGATTACCCATGTAATCCATAAGAACTATTATTAATGTTCACAATACATTGCAAATATAGTTAATGGTAAATTAAACCCTAACCATTAAAAATCCTAAACCTTCAAGAACACTAAAATTCTATACTATACTAAATTGAATTCTACATTTTCTATGAATTAAATCTGTTAACATAATTATTGTGATATCTCCTTTTTGCAGCATGCTCTGTCAAAAGCATTGCTATGTAAAGGTCGTTATAATTTTATTCACTTATTAGAAAGCAGTGACTGAAGAGTTAAACTGCCTGAATGCAATTGTGAACTTTAGCAAAAATGAATTTAACAGATTGGAATATACTTTCCATAATATACATACGTTGAACTGTTGCTAAATATCAACATTTTCACAAAATCCGCTAGGAATATTTCAAGGGAATCTCTTGAAGGTCTAATGTTGGGGAATATTGGTAACATTGCTAAGTTAGTAATTAAAGCTCCGCACATACATTGTTTTTCTGGAAAATATTAACACAGCTATCCCACTTTTTTTAAAAAAAAATCATCTCCCACAACCAATGAGAATTTTCTTTTCAATTGTGTACCAAAAATTTTAAGGTTCAATATTCTCACCTGGAGCCCATGAAAGTGAATATATGACTCCCTCATTGCCAGGGGAGGTACAGATAGCTGTTAAAGTAGTTATATCCCATACTTTTATTGTCCCATCAAATGATGCTGTAGCTAAAAGGTCAGGGTTATCAGGTTTGAATTTACAGTCAAAGATGGTTTCAACATGACCCTAGAACAAAAATAAACTCATTAGAACACTTCTTGCATACTTTATATCATAGAATTTGTTTTCTTTTCTCTTAGTTTTATCTCTTAAAATAAATGCACCTCAAAGCATAACTCTATTTATTAATTCTCATATAGTAGAACCTCTGGTCATGATCATAATTATTTCCATAACTTTGATCACAACCCAATTTGGTGGTGACCCGAACTTAATTTTGGAAAATTGGCACTTATAAAAAAAATGGCACGGAAGGGGAAATTGGCTGCGGAAAAAAAAATTATGATTTTTTGGGTTGGAATCCGATTTGGTTGTGGTCAAAAGTGGTCAAGTGTTTGTGACCAGAAGTTGTATTTCTAGGCTGCCCTTCATCAGATTATTCCACACGGATAAAACTATATGCACAAATAAAGTACTTTTGAAGATCCAAATAATATGAACATTATATAAATAATATAAATTTAAATTTAAAATAAAATTGACACACTTTTATTTTGAGACTACTACAGATTCAATAATCATTGCTCTATTTTAGGGGGCTGTCCAAATAGAAATTTGGTCCACTGAAATCAGTGATGTGCAGTCACGGGAGGCAGGGCCTCACCACTGTCATCATGAAAAGAAAAAAAAATGTAAAAGGAAAAAGGCTGAGGTAGTTGCTGCCAGAGTCACAGTGGATGACTCTGCTTAGTGCTTGACTGTTTAAAAGCCTCTAAAATGGGGAAATATATTTCTTCTATTGTTTTTCTTTATATGCTATATAAAGGTAAAGGTTCCCCTTGCTAGTTGTTCCCTACTCTAGGGGGCGGTGTTCATCTCCGTTTCAAAACCGAAGAGCCAGCACTGTCCAAAGACATCTCCGTTGTCATGTGGCCAGCTGAAGGCGCATGGAACACAGTTACCTTCCCTCAAAGGTGGTTCCTATTTTTCTACTTACATTTTTACATGCTTTTGAACTGCTAGGTTGGTAGAAGCTGGGACAAGTAACAGGCGCTCAGTCAGTTACACAGTGCTAGGGATTCTAACCATTGAACAACTGACCTTTCTGATCGACAAGCTCAGCATCTTAGCCACGGAGCCACTGCGTCATTATATGTGCTATATACTGGACTGTAATTTTATTACAGTGTTTCACATAAGCAAATATATTTTCTATTAGATAATCATATCTAAAAGAACGGCTACTATGCAAACATGTAATGGCTATAGCAAGGAGCTACCAAGAATTGCCTATGAATGATTCTCATAGCATGATTGTAGAAGATGCAAACATGGAAATGGAACTTTGGTGACAGAAACAACAGATGAGGTCTGGGATCTGTATACAAGCACAACTTATATTGAGCATACTGTTCTAAAAATAATCTCTAGAATAAGATTACATTACTACATAAAACACAGCTGAACTGATCTGAATCTGTTGTTTAGGTAAGAGATCAAACATACCAAATCTCGAAGAAATTCCCATTTCTTAGCTCCCATGTTATAAAGCCCCACTCCACCATCCATAAAACAGCAGACAGCATGTCCAGGAGGAAGTGAAAATGCTTGATTTTGGGTTAGACTTGGAGATGGAACAGCCTCACTTGTAGATGATGTATGATGGTTTTTGGTAGGAGACCGTGAAAAGAATTCTGAATGAAAAGGTAAAATATTATTAGGATAATTTTCCTTCCTTCTCATTAAATCTGCTGCTAACTATAGATAAAAAAATATTACCAATAAATCACTCTACATCTTTTGCTAAAAACATGCAAACAAGAGGCTTTCTTTTGAAAAATTCTTTTTGGCCTGGGGTAATGGCAATAATGCAAGATCTCAATGGTCTTTCCACTATTCTCATGTTATCATGTCAGATATGCATCAAAACAAAGATTATTAAAGAATGTTGATGAAAAAGTAGTTGACAAGGCAACACCAAAAACGTAACCCAATACAAAGAATGATGCAATATCTGGCCACTGGGAATAATTAGGAGAGGGAAGCTCATTAGTATGTTTCAGATTTATTTCACAATAAATTGAAGTAGCAGCACAATACAGCAAAGTATGTGCCTGGGGATTTTACCATTTTGGATGGCAAGAAATACAATTGCTGGAAGTATACCTACGAGTTTCTTATAGGCATTTTTTGTTGCTTCTGGGAAGTCCTCTCCTAGTTAATTTAGTTTAAGAGAACAATAGGTTTAACTGCTGCTCGTTTAAAGATACAAATCGTTCAGCTAGAAATCAACCTTTCCAACCAGACCAGGTCAGGAAACAAGATTCACAACTTTGATTGGAACTGTATTTATTCAGATGGGCTTTAGTGGGTGAATCTTGGAAGATTGACTAGTTTTGTTTCCCTTCTTAAACACTTTGAGTTATAATGGAATTATCCTGCGTATCTTTGTAATCTTTTTTATTTCTGCAGTTTCTCAAAGATTATCTCTGTGATTTTTCTTCTTATAATGAATTGCATCCAATCTATACCCTCAGTTTTATTTAAAAGCAGCAGGATAAAGTTTGGAATACTGAAACTGAAAAAAAAAAATCCTAAATAGGATGACAAGAGACATAGGATGCTATAAAATGATTATCTGTTTAATTTCCTAACTATCCAAAACAGTCCTTAAACCAAACTAGGATGCAATAAATTATAATGCCCTTAAGCTATGATATAATACATGTAATCCCATACAGAACCCAGCAAAGATCCAGCCGAGATCTGGGGGATAGGGAAACTGTTCAAAGGACAGACATGACAACAGAAATCCTCTTAGGATCAGGTTTGCTTGCACTCATGTCAGAAGAACCAAAGGCTTCCAGATTGAAAGAGTTAGCCGGTGACATCACCGTTGTCCAGGAGACAACCAGGAGCAAGTCAGGAATATGGCAGCTCCTTTGGATCTCCAGACACTAAATAAAACATTAGATCTGCATTTGCAGGAGGAAAACTTCCTTCTTTCTGAGGGGTCCTTGGTGCTCTCTGAGCTTGGTTGTTTTGCAGATATTGCATTACCAAACTAGGTAATATCATCAGTGGTAATGAGGAGTGGGTTTTGCTCTCATTTTATATTCTAGTGGCTTGCCCTATTAGTCTTGGTGGGTGTGGTCTAGGTAGTACTTTGGTTGAGCTGTTTACTGTTAGCTTGCTTGGCAGTCCTTGATTGGGATCTTCTTTGCTTTCTTTGTGTTAATCTATGCCCATCTGGTGTTGATTGCTGGTGAGGAGGTGGTGTGGTCTTTTTCTTCCATTTGTGACTTCATGATTCCCTTTTTTGAATGGTATATAACCGAATAACAGAGTTGGAAGAGACCTTAGAGGTATTCTAGTCCAACACCCTGCTTAGGTTAGGCAGGAACTCCTACACCACTTCAGACAAATGGTTATCCAATCTCTTCTTTAAAACTTCCACTGTTGTAGCATTCACAACTTATGGAGACAAGTTGTTCCACTGATTAATTGTTCGAACTGTCAGGAAATTTCTCCTTAGTTCTAGGTTGCTTCTCCCCTTGATTAGTTTCTACCCATTGCTTCTTGTCCTATATAGATTTTGTTTACAAGTGGAACTCAAAAAATTAGAATATCATGCAAAAGTTCAATTATTTCAGGAATGCAACTTAAAAGATGAAACTAATATATGAGATAGAGCTGTAAGCCACAATCATCACAATTATGACAAATCATGGCTTGAACTATCTTGCTTTGCATGTAATGAGTCTATCTCATATATTAGTTTCACCTTTTAAGTTGCATTACTGAAATAAATGAACTTTTGCACGATATTCTAATTTTTTGAGTTTTTGAGTTTCACTTGTATATCTATGTGCTTGCTGATGACCAATTTACCAGAATGCCAGGATCCCAGGAATTCTGTAGCCTTTTTTGGACTTGGCTTGGTCTAGGATGGTCAGTTTCCCAGTTGAAACCATGATTAAGCCTGTCCATGTCTTGTGAAATTAAAGAGTTTTAATCTTCTGCTAGTTGTATTTGTCTTCTGCCTATTTGTCCTATGTATTGGCTGTTGTAGTCTTTACACTGTAAATTGTAGATGACTCTTCTGGGGCTGCTAGATCTTTTGGTTTACTTGGGATTTTTTTGAGGGTTATAGTTGGTTTGTGTGCTAAGCTGACGCCATGTGGTTATAATAGTCTGTTGATGGTTTCTGAGATATTTTTGATATATGGCAGTGTTATTGTTTTCACAACTTGTGTTGATTGTGCTATATTGAGTTGAGAGCTGAGGCACTTTTTGATGAAGTTTTGTGAATATCCATTTTGTTGTATAAATGATCTGTTTACTCTTCCTAATGGTCAGGGTGGCTGCAGTGGGTTTGTGCTCAGTTGAATGGTGTTCTTACCCAGCTCCTCTTGTGGAACATTGCATTGTTACTTTGGTAGTGGGCACTGGTTGATGTGTATCACAGGTGGGTTCCTAACAGTTCAGCCAAGTTCGGGCAAACCGGTAGTGGTATGCTGGTCTGGGTCACAGACTGGCAGCGACCCAGGCTGGCCACACCCCTGAACTGGTTCACCGGTTGCTGCTGTCACACCATCTTTTTTTTTTAGTTTTCCAATTTCCACTGAATTGTGCATGCGCGCACAGCACATATCAAGCACCTGCACGAAAAAACTGGTAGTAATGCCAGCTGAAACCCACCCCTGATGTGGTTTAATGATAACCTTGAGTTTCTAGTTTGCCATTGCTGTCTCTGATAATGAGGATATCCAGGTAGGATTTTGGGTTGTTGTTGTTTTCTTTGCTTGTGAATTTTATACCTTTGAATATGTTGTTGATAGTTTTGCATGTGTTCTTGGTCTTGTTTCTGGAACCTGCAGAACTCCCTAAGATTTTGGCTGCCCAAAATAACCTGTCATTGGATTGCAAGTGGGAATACAAGGAACAAAGCAACATTGTTTTTTCTTTTGTGTGGTAGAACTTTCAGAGATAAGATGGAGCAAAATGTATGATGCTGTACACAGAGATCAATAAATGTTATTGCTGTCCGAAAGCATCTTGATATGTTATGTTCAATAGCTTTCTAATGTTATAGTTTAATGTTGTACGAACAACAAAGCTGAGTGAAACATTTCATAAAATAGTACATGCAGAAAGGCTCTGCAATTCTTAAGAAGGGAATACAGACTGTACTAATATTCTGTCATACTACAATTTTCATTTAGACATACCTATTAGCAATTCTTCTAACCCCAATTTCAGGATAGACTGAAAAATTTTATGTTCCATTTTTTATTGGCAGATAAAGATTCAAAGGTAATCGTCACCACTGCAAAATCTGTTTTTGCCATTTGTAAAACTCACATGCAGTATTAGTATTGATATAGTAAATAAGTGCAACATCATTTATCTCAATATGACTTATTCTATTTTAAACATTCTATTTTGTAACTGTGTTCTCTACATTTGATTACATTTGATTTAGTTTGGATGTCTCATCTGTAATAAGAAATTTAATTTTAACGATCTTACTGATACATTACAAGAGGAACATATATAATGCCTTGCTCTAGGAACTGCGTTATGTGCAAGTCCTGGCTGTTCAAAAGAACTATCACAAATTAATTGGTCCATATTTTGTTGCCATACAGAATCACTTATGAGCTAAATGTTAGGTTCATTGATCTGGCACACAGCTTTACACGAATATATCCAAATCAAAAATAAATATGTATACTTACTATCCTTCTTTGGAGGAGAATTAAGCACATGTAGGCCATGGAAACCTGTTTTCTTCAACTTGAAATTATCTATTGGTGTTGTTCGTGATACATTCCAGACACGCAACACACCAACCTGAGAATCTATATTTTTTTTAAAACAGATTAACTTAATTTTAATCAAATAATACATAATGCAATAATTAAAAACAAAAGTCAAAATCTAATTGAATTTTTAATTAGCATTAAGCAGAACTTCAGAAATAGGGATTAAAATATGGTAGGAAAATTCTGCTCTCAGTGTTAATATTAATTATTTAGCATGCTAATATTAATATTAACTTGCTAATGCAAGTTCTTGCCAAATTTACATATTGTCCACTTAATGCCAATGTCTTACCCAACATTCTGAACCCATCAGATTGTGTTTTCTACAGTTGGATTAAGGATAAGATAAAAAGACGAAAGCAAAACTTCTTTCTTTCTTTCTGAAGGAAGCGATAATGATGTCAGAAAACTATCATTACTGTTTTAAAACATTAGTTTTATCCTTGCCTTTACATAACTAATTATGCAATTAGTTTGATAATTTAGTACAAACTTAACTTACCTGAACCTTGACTTAAACAAGTCTGTTGTGTGCCCTGCTTACTATGTTACTATAATATAAATAAAAAATGTTTTTTTTTTACCTCCAGTGATAAACATTCCAGGTGCACTAGGGACCCAAGCTAAGCATTGCACAGATGCTGCTCCACTAGGAAGATTAAAGGCCGTGATACAGGAGTAAGATTCTGAATCAACAAGACGGATTCCATTATGCAAATTTGCAACAAGAAGATAATCTGTTGACAGAGGGTCCCATTCCAGAGCAGTAACAGGATCTTCCTCATCTGTCCCTTCAAGTGATTCTGGCCTCAGAACATGTTTCTGATGCTTACAACCTTGAAAAAAAAATGCAATTTATCCATTTACAGAAATCACTGTGTTCAAATGGTTACACTTGCAAATATTTGAAATATAAATATGTAAACTAATTTTCCTTATACAGTGAATTGGTTTTTCCTCCAAATCATGTCCTGACAGAATATTAATCAAGTAAATATTATGAACTTTCATGCTGAAAATATAGAACACTTAGTATAGGTACTCGTCAACTTACAATAGTTACAATGGCACTGAAAAAAGTGACTAATGACTATTTTTTACATGACGATTGCAGCATCTCCATGGTTGCGTGATCAACATTCAGCAGTTACGAGTCATATTTAGGACGGTCAGTGTAATCACCTAACAACTCACTTAGCAACTAAAATTTTGGGCTCAATTGTGGAAGTCTACTTGTATTTCAAAAATAACTTACTGCCCTTTTTTTCTTGGATGCCTCAGTTGTTGGTAGTTGCTATAGGTCTAATTAGTTAAAATAAAGTAAACATGTTGAATAAAATGTTAAATACTAATAATTAAAAGACATCCTTGAATCTGTTGTTTAGTAATGACTCGGGTACAAACTATAGCAATGACAGGGTTTAGAGGTCTTTTTTATTTTGAATAGACAAAATAATACTTGGTAATGCTGGGTTCATAATGAGAAAGTACATTCACTTTATTTTTAACTAATCTCTTACTTAAAATAGACTCGCATTAACACATGCAATTCTGCAGCAGCATATTAGATTTGAATGATTTTATTCTATTTATTTATTTGTTCATTTTATTTTACTATATATTTGCAATGTGTTCTTCCTGCTACATGTGGGGAATTCCTATCCCCAATACAATATGTACACAGATGTTAATGGAAGAAGCAGGTACTTTCATGTGCAATCCTCTCCTCTTCAAGAGACTATCATGCTTAAACAGATGCTTCATTGCCTACAAATCTTCATTACAGCAATTTAGAAATTGAATCCTGAAATAGTAGTATCAAAATAATTTACATTTCTATCTACTATTTTTAACATAACATGATTCCAAATTATGCTGTGCTCTTTGAATATGTGACTTTTCCTATCAAATCTAGTTATTTCCTTTTTATATCTAAAAAAAGACATCTTATCTTTAATAATAAAGAAAAATATGATCACACATCTCTATTTTAATGTTTTAATACATTTTATAGTTTTATAGTTTTGATGTGGTTTTGCATGTTGTACATTTAGATTGGAAGCAAGCAAAGTTGGTTATAAGATGGGTGGCTAAATAAATGTTTTAAATAAATAAAATACATTAAAACAAAATTACGTTATAAAAAGATTATATGTAAGAACTTAAATATAGAAAAGCATACGTTTTGTACTGAATGAGAACAAGTAGATTCAGATGATTTTAGTTAGCATTCCTCAATTTCAGAGTACTGAAAGATATTGACATAAGTAAAGAAAAAATGTTGCCTGAGAAAATGCCATATTATTCAGACTATAAGACACACCGGAGTATAAGATGCACCATGTTTTTGAAAAGGTAATTTAAAAAAAACTTTTTGCACTCTGTAGGCCCCCCAAACCCTCTGTATGCCTCGTTTTGGACATACACACACACACACATATACAAAAGGCATGCAGAGCTTTGGGAAGCTTGTAGAGTGCTCCTCGGGGATGGGGGAGGGACAAAAATGACAAAAAACAGCCCGTTTTTTGAAAAATATAAAAAGGGTACACAGAGACTTTGGGAGGCTTGTAGAGTGCTCCTGGGGGCTGGGGGGCCAGAAACAAGCAAAAACAGCCCATTTTTTGCTCATTTTTGTCCTCCCTAGCCCCCAGGAGCACTTTGCAAGCCTCGCAAAGTCTCTGCATGACAAATTTTGCAAAGGGGGGGGGTTCAGGAGGTCGAAAATGCTGTATTCAGTGTATAGCACCCAGATTTTCACCCTCTTTTTTGTGTCTTATATTCTGAAAAATATGGTAGTTAAAATTAAGTTGTTATGGAATATAGGTTATCATATGCACTATTTTTAGCAGTAGTAATAACACTTATAGACTACTTCATAGTGCTTTACAGCCCTCTCTAAGTGATTTACAGAGTCAGCATATTGGTCCCAACAATTTGGGTCCTCATTTTATTGACCTCAGAAGGATGGAAGGCTGAGTCAACCTTGAGCCTGGTGTGATTTGGTCTGCCAAGCTGCTATCAGTCGGTGATCAGCAGAAGTACTGCACTCTAACGACTGCGCCACTACGGCTCTTTAAATCATTCTAATGCATAATATGAAATCACACAACTCAAATGATCATATAAGGTGAATTTAAGTTCCCTGTCAAGTGGGTTTTATGTTTTTATGCATGTGTGCCTTTGAGTCAATGTTGGCTGCTAACAACTTTCTGGATTCGACACTGCAGTTTTCTTGGCAAGATTTTCAGATATTGTTGACCATGCCTTCTTTCTATGGCTGAGAGACAATCACTGAACCAGGGCACCCAGCTGGCTTTGTGTTTGAGGCAAGATTAGCATTCTAACCTGGTGCTTTAATCACTATACCAAACTAGCTCTCTTGCTTCACTGCCAGTTGTTTCTGCTGCTCAGTCACTAAATTGTCCAACTCTTTGCAACCCCACAGACCATAAAACACCAGCTCCCCATCCTCGTTTCCCCTCCATTGTTTCCCCGAGTCTATCTAAAATCAAGAGCACTGTGTTGATGACCCTATCTAATCATCTCAATCTTTGACATCCCTTTCTCATTTTGCCTTCAATCTTTTCCAACATTGGGGTCTTTTCCAATGAGCCCTTTCTTCTCATAGGTGGCCAAAGTATTTGAGCTTCAGCTTTACCTTCCACAGGACATTGGGATTGATTTCCTTTAGGATTAACTAATTCAATCTCTTTGCAGTCTAAAGGACTCTCAAGAATCTTCTCCAACACCACACAACATCATCACTGTCACTATCAATAGCCAATTAATTAATTTGTATTTGTACATTTTATTTGTATATATTTTGTGTTGACAGTAAGCATATATGGTACTTGCATTCTATATTTTGTGAAATCTATTGAAATATGGTGACTTCTTAATCTGAATCTGAAATGACTGTAAGGATGCATGGCATTGGGATTTTGAGTGAAGGGAATAAAATTTGAAAAAAGGAAACCATTTAATACATTATCTCATAATAACAGTTTTCTTTGTTTTAATCAGAAGATGAATTGACTCTTGTCTTGGCATACATTTTCTTACCTGGCTGAAACAGAGAAAGACTTCCATCAGTATGACCAAACACTACCTTTCCTTTTTTCTTTGGATGCCATCTAAACAGACAAATATCTGACATAAAACTATGAGCTTCGTTATGTACCGTTACACCACTCTCTGGCCCTGAAAATGTCCAAATATACAATGGACCTCTATGGGAGGCAAATGCAACAGCATCACGTATGTTCCAGCACCAACTAAGAGATGCAGGAATATCTGAAATATAAAAAGATACTCAATAAATATACTTCCAAATCTCCACTGAATTTAACTAAAAATCCAATTTAATGTACTTCTTTTCCAAAATCAAGCACCCTCTTTTTCACACAGCTAAAGAGTAACTTCTCTTAGAGAATTAAAGATAACAGTCTTTTAAATATGTCAAAACATGCCAGCTTTATTAAATAAAACACAAAGAAAATTAGGTCTATGATTTTAAATAAATGCCAGTTCACAATTATTTCTG
This sequence comes from Thamnophis sirtalis, assembly GCF_051295495.1. Classification (NCBI taxonomy): domain Eukaryota; kingdom Metazoa; phylum Chordata; class Lepidosauria; order Squamata; family Natricidae; genus Thamnophis; species Thamnophis sirtalis. Next base: position 50,659,586 of record NW_028261390.1, read on the forward strand.
CTTTGCTATAAATTCTGAGATGTAGTTTAACTTGAGATTTCCAAGATTTATGTTTTGAAGATATTTACATTTTGAAAAGATTAAAAAAAAGATGTTTTCATTACTTAAACTTTAAATAACAATTCTATAGGAGTTGGATGCAAAACAGATAGTATAAATAGACTGGCAAAGGAAAGATCTATACTTTACTGCCAAATCATATCATAAGAAAATACATGAAAAAGTTCAGAATCAGGAATCAATTATAGTTGAATATTTCTAGAGCAGAGTAATAAAATAAAACATTATATTGTACCATATAATGGAAAACATAGTTTTATTTGGCATTATCCTAGCAAAAATGAACATAACTATTTGTCAGCACAGGGGAAAAAAGAGGGACTCTTGTTTTTTATCATACAATAATAATACTATATTAGCAGGGCAGTGATAGGTTCTTGAATATATTATTTTGAATGGAAGTTGCATGCAAAAGATGCAGTCTGTTTATGGAATGTCTTTTTTACGTATGCAGACTGATCAAGCCTAGCTTTTGCTAAGAGATAAATTACTTGACTTCTAACTGCCATCTGTACCTCCTGCTCAGTGACCTACTGGGGGAAAAACAGTCAAGCTCTCTCATTCCTTTTTTGATTTTCTTTTGCTGAATCAAATTTCTTTCAATCAGAAGAGTTAACCTTGCATTAAAACCATAGTGTATTGTACAAGACTGCTTTTGCTGCAAATAAATATTATACCTTTTGTATTGTGTAATTTTGCAGCAATTTTTTGTTCAGTTACATTCCAAATTATTACTAGGTTTTCAGCACTTGCACTTGCAAACAGATCCTGGTTATGGGGACACCAAGAAATAGCTGTGATGGTCTTCTTGTGTTCAGACATAATTGCCCATAATTTGAATTCATTATATTGATGATCCAACTAAAATTAAAAAAAATAAAAAAGAATGATTAAATACTTTTAAATAAAATATTTATCTTGCTATATTAAAATTAAATATCATAGTATCTATTTTGCTGGGAAAATATTCCTTTCTCTATTTTCTCGGCACTTTCTGGAATATCTGTTCAGAGACTCAAAGTGTGGTCCTGAACAGGGTTGGGCTTCAAACATTGCAGCAATGAGTATGCTGTCCCACTGCTGGGTGGGCGTAGCCATGGTAGGCATGGCCTTGTCGGCCTCCTGCACCACCGAGTGGGGGTGTTTTTCGCCCTCTCCAGGCTGTTTCCCCCGGGCTCCAGAGGCTAGAAACAGGCACATTTCTAGACTTTTGGAACCACTGCTGGACCTATTCCCCCCTACCTGGTGCATGGATACTCCTCGGAAGAGTGAGGCGGGATGGGAAGAGTGGGGTGGTTTTGGCCAGCCAGGGGTGGCATTTGGGGATTTGCTGAACTGGGCAGAATCCTAGCTAGAGGATCGCCCAAACCCGTGTGAACCCCCAGCAGCCCACCCTTGGTCCTGAGCCATATAGATTACAGACATAGAAAGGAATAGCTCCCTTTTACTTCACCTATTTTAGGTTTCACATTCATTCTTCAGAACCAGTCATGTGGTTCAGGAGAGCTTACTAAAATATGATGCATTTTAAATTGGTATTGTTTATTATTATATTTTCTACAGAAATAATATGGATTGAAAAAATAAGCAAGGATATTTGATAATTTTTAAAAAGTTATTTTTTAAAAATATAACATTATAAAACAGTGTAATAAATATTCATATACCAGCAAGAAAAGAAAAGAAAGAAAGAAAATCTAAAATACTTCTCACCTGATATATATAAATGGCCAGGGTTGCACAATAGGCAAATCTATCCCCACTAGCAGCACATACATCTTTATTCCATGGTTGACAGCCAGCTGCTAATAGACCCACTTGTTTAACCTGTGCCATTTTTGCCTAAAAAATAAAAAGAGAAATCTAATAAACAAGTCTGGAGTAAATCCCACTGAAAATTGTAAAACTTACATTTGGAAAGCATTAAACAAGGATTTTCAGGAAATGACTCCAAGACAAATACTTCAGTTACTCTTTTTCTATAAATCAGATTTAAGATCTAAGAAAATTATATTCATAGACAATATCATATCATGTTCATAATTATCAAGCCTTTGAGTGAATATAGAAATGGCAAATTAAAGACTAACTTTTGAATACAACAGGGATAACCACTGTACAAATGCATTCCACCAATAGCTGCTCATACAAAAGGTACATCTTTGCTTTGACACACGATATTTTAAAAAATTATTTCATTGAGGTTTTTATTATTACATTTAAACTGAAAAATGAATGTCCTATCAATTTCTATCAATCCTTATATATGCATGCAAGAACACTGTTTATTAAAACACTGGAGAACTCAATGCTAATCATAAGCAAAGGTAATTACCCCTTTCATAGGAAAATTTTAGCAGCTGCTAAGCAAGAACAGAATATACATCCATATGAACTCTTATATACTACTTATCTGTATTGAGTTCATTTTATCCATTATTAGATTTGGTCACCTAACATGAAATAAAAATATAAAGGCCACTTTTGGCTTGAAGTTCACAGAAATTTCAAGTAAAGAATGCATGTACAATCAACACATCCTTAATTTAGTGTGGTACCATAGAAAGAACCTTAGAGGTAGTGCATTATGGTTCCCAACTGTGAGCAGACAAGATAAATATTTTGTGTCATCAGAATTGCATATATTAATAAGAAAGTATTTTGCTATACTCATAACACATAAAGACAAAACTGATAGGACATTTTTATACCAAGAAAATAAAAATGAAAAAGGGGGGGAGAAATGAGAGAGAAATATAGGCAGCATTAGTAGTAGTAGTATGTTAAGTTGTCAAATAAAGAAAAGTAATAAAACTGCAAGTTATTTCAAATTTCTTATGTAGATATTATATTTTTATAAAATGAATTGGAATGATGAAATTTTATTGCTAATTGACTAAATTACTCCTACAATCATAGAGTTGTTTTATGTAAGCCATTTAAGGATTTCCACTTCCTTTCTAAAACTCTGCAGATTCCAGCTATGCTATCACAGTTTGACTATAAAATAAAAGAACCTTACTTGTTGAAGATATTGATTCTAGCATAAATTGTAATAATGCTGACATTAAAGAAGATGCTAAAGAAAAGTGCACGTATTGTGAAGGCAAGCAATATCAATAGCCTGGTAATTACTGGTTCTCTGACATACCTTTTCGATAAGCATGTGTGCTTTTATAAAATGACAATTTTTACTTTATTTACAAAATACACTAACTTCATATACCACCATTGCATTAGCATTAGTAAGAATGCCTGCTGTGCCTCAAAGGGAAAGAATACAATCTTATATTAACTGTTGATTTGCTGTTATAAGCTGTTGTTAGTTCATTAAGTGTACTACTCTGGTTATTTTTAATGTGAATAATCTTCAAAATATAGTTATTTCTGCACAGCGTATACTATTTTGTGTGTGTGTGTGTGTGTGTGTGTGTGTGTGTGTGTGTGTGTGTGTAGATATATATGATGTGTGTGTAGCTTGTTAAACGTAGCCAACTTATTAAACTTAGAATAACCACAATGAAGAAAATATCTTAAAACTACAGTATAACACACTTGATCCAAAGGATTAAACCAAAAGGAACTTAAACAGAACTATAGTAAAGTTCTCATCTTCCAAGCTGGAAATTGAAATTAAATTGACAGTGCTGCATCCTAACAAAGAATCAGTGCTTCAGTCTAAAAAGTCAAGCACTGTGAGACTTCTTTATATTCCTTCCCTAAGGACACGTTAACAAATTACCCAGTTAGTAGATACGCCATCCTCTTATTTTGGTTGTGATGTGATATGGAAAGGGATCCCATTTTCCCCTCTTTCTTCCATAATGAAAGTCCAATTCACGATGCTAAGTCTTTCCATTTTCCTTTTATCTACTAGGTTAGTGATGGCGAATCTTTTTCTTATGGTGTGCCAAAATTGTGCACGTGCACGCTATCGCATGCACATGCATACCCACACCAATTCAATCTCCCCGCCCACCTGCATATGCATGTTTGATTAACCCCCCCCCCATGTGCGCATGCATGCACGACCCCTCCCGAGACTCCTGAGGCTTTCCTGAAGCCTGGGGAGGGCGAAAACGGTCTCCTTTGGCACTCTGGAAGTGGAAATGGAGCATTTTCTGGTTGGCCCATTGCGGCTGTTTTTTGCCCTCCCCAAGCTTCAGGAAAGCCTCCAGAGGCTGGGAAGGGTGAAAAACGGCCCCAAGGGGCCAACCGGAAGTTCGGAACCAATCCATTTCTGGCTTCCGGAGGACCTCCAGGGGAGTGGGGAAGGCAGTTTTCGCTCCCCCCAGGCTTCAGGAAAGCCTCCAGAGGCTGGGGAGGGCGAAAAACAGGCCCAACAAGCCAACTGGAAGTTTGGGAACGAACTTCCGGTTGGCCCGTTGAGCCTATTTTTGCCTTCCTCAGTCTTCGGAGGTTTTCCTGAAGCCTGGGGACGAAGAAAATGGCCTCCCTTGGCCCTCTGGAAGGCCACAAGTCCACTGGTTGGTGTGCACATGTGCACCGGAGCTGATGGCTAGTGTTCCACCAAATATGGCTCCCCATGCCACCTGTGGCCCGCGTGCCATAGGTTCAACATCATGATATTCCAAGACATGGTGTTCCAAGACAAAAGAATGCAAAATTCATTTACTACCCTAAATAGGAAATAATATGATGGCATTATCTGAATTAAGCAATAACAGCAGAACAGTAAAATATGGGCTTTATAAAATAGGCCATTGGAAAGATCATCAATATTTAACTTATTATGTGAATATTTGTTAGTGGCAACCACCATAGAGAAAGCTTGTTCCAGACTCAAATTATTCATCTTCCAATAAAGAAAGCATGATTTTTCCCCTAGTTCATAATAGACAACAGACACATTGTGTCTCTTGGGAGAAATGTTCTGAAAATTATATGGGATCCAAGCCATTTAAACTATATGGGAGAGATGTTCTTAAAATTAATCAGGATCCAAGCATTTAAATTCTATAATTTTTTTATTATTAATAATAATCCTGAATTTTACCTCCAAACAACAAAATTTTATTTTAATGTAGTGTAAGTAAAACTTACACAAACTCATACCTGGCAAATATTGAATCTCCATGGACCTATGCAAGGGTCCTTTTCAGCTGAGCATTCAATATCATTATTCCAGATATTCTTCTAACTAAACTAATTCAGCTAGCCATGCCTGACCACACTTGTAAGTGGATGATAAGCTTTCTAGCAGAGAGGAAGAAGCAGGTTGAAAAATCATACCAGATACCTGTACAATTAACACTCTGCTGTGTGCTCTTGCCACTTCTCTCCTCTCTCTATACCAAGGACTGCATCTAAAGGGATCCTTCTGTTAAAGTACTGAAGTTTGCAGATGATACAACAGCCATTGGTCTCATTCAAGACAATGTTGAATCTGCATACAGATAGGAAGTTGAACAGTTAGCCTCGTGGTGCGTCCAGAACAATCTTGAACTGAACACACTCAAAACTGTATTCTACCACCTCTTGCAATACTAGACAACACAGTATCAACAGTAGAGATCTTCAAATTTCTAGGTTCTATATAATTTCTCAAGACTTAAAAGGGACACCTAACATCAAAATGTCATCAAAAAGCAGAACAAAGAATGTTCTTCCTTCACCAACTCAGGCTACCCAGATGCTGATACAGTTCTACAAAGAAATTATTGAATCTGTCATTTGCATCTCTCTATAACTGTCTGATTTGGCACTGCAACCAAACAAGACATAGACTTCAACGGGTAGTTAGAACTGCATAAAAAAACATTGTTACCAGCCTGCCTTCCATTGAGGACCTGTATACTCAATGAGTCAGAAAGAGGGCTGAAAATATCTACAGATCCATCACATCCCGGACATAAACTTTCAACTTCTTCCCTCAAGATCATGCTATAGGCCCATGATGGTGAACCTAAGGCATGCATGCTATAGGTGGCATGCAGAGTCCTCTCTGCGAGCCTGAGAGCCATCACCCCAGCTCAACTCCACTGCACATGTGTGTGTGCCTCCCACCAGCCAGCTGGTTTTTAGGTCTCTGCTGTGCATGCACAGGACACATGTGGGAGTTGCGTGCGCATGCATGGGAGATGCACGTGCATGTGCGGGTGGCTGGGATTGCGTGCACATGTGTGGGGGCGGGGTGCATGTAGGGGGGGTCGCAGGGCACATGGGGGTGTGCTGCATTGCATTATGGGTGTGCGCGCACACACTCTTTTGGCACAGGACGACAAAAAGGTTAGCCATCACTGCTATAGGGATTGTACTCCAAAACAACTAGACAAAAAGCAGTTTTTCCCCCATACCATCACTCAGCTAAGCAATTAATTCCCACAACACTGTCAAACTACCTAGTAGGGCTGCATTACTATTATCCTTCTCATCTTTCCTATTACCTATTTCCTCATCTTCTTATGATTATAACTTTGTTGCTTGTATCTTACAATTTATATTAATTGTTTTATTTAGTATCCTAGTATGATTTATGTTGGTTGTTTATTCAGTATCCTATGACTGTCACTGTTATACTTTATCATTATGATCATGATTTATCAATTGCTTGCATGTGCACTGAGAGCTTATGCACTGGAGACACATTCCTTGTGTGCCCAATAACGCTTGGCTAATGAAGAATTCTAACTCTAATTCTAATACTGCTGAGTTTTAGAAAAAAGATGAACAGAATTTTATACCATTCTAAATCTATAAATTTGTTTCAGACTTAAAAGTTGGTATTGAAGCAGTAAAGGATAGAAACTGATGACCAGACAATGTGAGAAATTAGAGACAGTTGTAGAAAGGTACAATGCATATGTCAGCCAATCCCTGTTAACTCTGTGAATGCATGTCTACATCATTTGATAACTACTATTATATACATAGCTTAATAGCTATTCTTTATTTTGGTTCGTACAATTATTCCTTCTGCCCAGAAAGGAACAGTTGGGATGGGTGTGTGTGTATAATGGGCTGTGAGAATAACCTTGGGAATCAGGATAAAGACCACAGCCTAGACGATTGTCTGAAAAGAGATGACTTAGAAATGGGAATGGAGAAAGTGTCAAAGAAGGGACCCTTCCTAGTTCTTTGGAAAATAAAGGCAAAGGAGAAGAGAAGTTCTTTCAGACTTTCAAGATTCAGTTATTGTAACCTTAAAATAAAGGTACTCATAGTTTGTGCATCTTGTCTGGAAGGGCCTTCTCTGTGGCTGCTCCGACCCTCTGGAACGAACTCCCCGTGGAGATTCGTACCCTCACCATCCTCCAGGCCTTCCGCATAGCCCTTAAAACCTGGCTGTTCCGACAGACCTGGGGCTAAAGACTTGCAGCCCCACTTCGAATGGTATGATTGTTGTGCTTTTTTTAAACTGTGTATGGTCTTTATGTTTTGTAACTTTGTCTGTTTTTCCCCTCCCTTGAGTTGTGAGCCGCCCTGAGTCCCTTTCAAGGAAAAGGGCGGCATACAAATAAAGTAAAATGAAATGAAATGAAAAAATTACCTCAAAGGGAAAACATGTGAGCAGAGGAGAGTGAAAAACAAAAATGGATCTAAGAATCTGTAGCCAATTAATAGCCCATAAAAACAATTTTAATTTAGGAACTAAATATAGGGCATGTCAAAAATATTATACAGACATTTCTGCATGCTCTCACAAAATAGTTCATCATCTGAGTAAAAATGACATGTTTAACGTAAGAGCATCAAAAGACAAACAACATTAAAAAGCTTCCACCCTGCCTGGAGACCAGTCTATCAGGGTAACCTGGTCTTCCCAAATATGGGATGGAGGATACTGCTTCTATTTTCGGCTTTCCCAAAAGGGTATGACTAGCTGATGAGAGTTAAATAGCTTGAAATAGATCTATACTAGTCTCCCTTATTTCTTTGTCTGTAAATATAAATTCAACATTAAAAAGCTTTGTAGTATTATAAATAAAGTTTAGGCATCCATTCCTTAGTGAGTAATATCCATTTATGTTCACAGCACATAGAAGCAGATGAATATATTACATTGTTTATAATGAGAAGAAAATCTGAATATTTTCTGCCTGTTCATATCTCCATCTGATTAATTCAGTTGCTCAGATGGTGAACTGAAATCAAATAATGATACCACCTTGTTGAGGTTAACTAACCCTTTCATCACTATTTCAATGAAAGATAGCAGGAGTATCTCGATAAAGCTTCCATAAGCTCTGCAAAGAAAAGATGCTAGGAAGAGAATTAATGAAAACATTAATGAGTAGAAGGTAAGCATTTTCCCTGAAATCAATTATTTACTAAATTGTTCCCTAGTACTTCTGCTTTTATTTTGTTCAACATACATACACAGGTATGAGGTAGGTTACTAACAGAAGAGGCTTCAGACACACCTTTCAACAATGTGTGCAGTATTATATGCAACTCACGATCACACATGCTCCAGTGCACCAAAATGCAAATTTCTCTTTAGTATCTGAAAACATTTACCATATTTTAAACTCATAAAAATGATAATATCACTTAATATAATAAAATGAAAGTGTACATTATCTTTTAAATGTTTTCCTTTGTACAAAGATTGCCATAGCAACACTATTTCTTATAGTAAAATACTGTTAAAGAATACAGCAGCCTTCAGAATACTATCAATAAAATTCTGTAAACAAGCTTAATATCCATTAAGCTGTAAACTGTTCTTATTTACTTCTTAGCCATTATGGATCATTTCATCGATCTAAATAAAACAGGCATTTTAAAAATATACAATATTCTTAAGGATATATAACCACAGAAAATACAACCATTTCTTAACTATTTCCCGAGGTTTGTACTCTACTGCAATGAAAAACAAAACAAAACAATGATCTGGTTTTAGTTCTCAAATATTTCTGATCCAATCACGGGACTGCATTGCAAAATGCAGATTGTGCCCAGAACACACAATAGAACAAAAAAGCTGCAGTGAGACCAAAGGCAAAGCAATTGAAAAAAATAAAAGAGAAGAAAACACCTTACTCTTTGTTGTTCTTCATACCAATCTTCTTCATCAAACCAATGTGAAATACAAGTCATCCAAGCCATAGTAAAAATAAAGATGTTGACTAGGTTACCAAGCACTTGAATAATGCTAATGCAACATGGTTTCTGTGTGAAAATTCACTGACACTACACAGAAATAACTCCTCTGTTCTGTGAAATCAACGGCTTTATAACAAGCCTCAAGCTTGTAAGAAATATAAATAATATAAATATCAAGATATCGCATTTAAACTAGAATATGAAAACTAAATTATAAATAACAATACAGTACTTCTTTTATATGGTATAAAACGCCGCCCATGTTTGTCCTTTTGAGCCCAATGGATCTACTTCCAAGTAAGCATGAGTATACACTCCAGCCAAGTCCCAATGAACTCGGCTGGCCAGCTTTAGAATTGGACAATACTGTGGCTTCAAGAGCAGCACTTCTTTTATCTCATGCAGTGTCTACTATATTGACAACAGTAAACTAAAATCTTATTTAGTTGAAATATAGATACAATTACTGCCATAGTACTCAGAAACCCAAATAACATATGAAATAGACTGTCCATAAAAATTACTAAAATTATAGCTAGAAAATATACTATTGATGCTGTAGAACCCTAATTTTCCACTTAAATTGGTTTCTGAAATTATTTTTTCCATTAGGCTTGCAAAATTAGAACTGCAAAAAATAAGAATGTTTTTCCCAAGGGCTCAATTTCTTGTAGATACAATAAGCTTTAAAACTAAATAAGAGGTTACCTAGAACACAGCAGAAATGTTTAGCTCATTACATGAAACCTTACCACAGTATCAGGCTTTATGAAGTTTCTTTTTGAAAATTTAACCCATTATAAGAAGCTGGCTCCAGTTTCCTATTACAGATATGAAAAATTCTTTCCTGGTTGAAAGAGAATTGGTAGAAGAAAGCAAACTACAGATATGAAGGATTTAGGAAATAGATTCGAGAATAGAAATGATAAACTCTGTTACATCTCCTGACTTGCATAATTTTAAAATATAGAAGTGGTTCTTTCCATGTTCAAAGCTAGTATGCACTTCTATTTCACACTCACTTAATCTAATTGCTGTAGGCTAGACCAGAAAAATGGAACAGTGAATCTGGTGTAGCATAAATTTCCTTGCATTATAGAAAAGACATTAAGGTAGTCAGAAAAAGGAGCAGGAAGTCCCCAGGTTAAGAATATTCAACTTCAAGAGAACCCGGGGTATAAATGGGGCTGCCTGTAACAAAATGACAGACAACTGACCTGTTATAAATCACAAAATGGTGGATGAATGGCCAGCAAAGTGATCCAACTCAAAATGGTATACAATGTTCTTTTTCCTTGATCCAATGAACCATTGAAACCACCTAATGTTTTCTTGAGTATTGCAAAGTAGTGTATATTTTTAATATAGTCTACTGTTTTCAGCAGTTCATAAAAGCATTGCCACAGCTTCTGCTTTTTGTCAGATCAAGGAAGGAGAATACAATCTGTCATTTTGGGTTTGATCACTTTGTCTTCAGAATGGTGACAGATTGGATTACAATGGGTTCTTCTTGAATTGGGCTATCCTTAGTGGAAGTCTGCTTCCCCTCTAACTCAGTTTTAAGGGATAACACTTGAAGTTCTAAGTTTAAACTTCACCAAAAAAACAACAACAACACCTTTGTAAATAAGTTTGTTCTTGTTCATTCCTGATACACAGTGATTTGTTCCAACTTAAATACAAATTTGGGTTAAAAACATTGCTAAGGAATGACGCATTGAAAAGTTTCAAAGCGTTGAAAAACACTAGACCTCTAACTTTTGAACTTTCCTGAAATTACTTGCTAAAAAAACTCTTAGGATCTGAGCATAAACAACTGAACTTGTAAGCAAATTATACATGTATTGATATTTTAAGTATATAATATTATATCACAATTTCTGTTTAGTTTGCTCTAAATCACGGGTGCCAAATGTGTCATGTGATGTATTGCAATAATTTTTGCCTTTGACGAACCAGGGTGGGCATGGCCTGCGCATGAAGCATCCAGCCCAAGAGGCACCAGTTTGACACCCTTGCTGTACATAGCTTCTTACTTCTTTTTAAAGAATCACTACCATAGTCTGAGCAAATTTAAATTGTTTCCCATATTCAAAATCCCAAGACAAATGAATGGGAAAATTTATTATTTGTTTGTAGTATATAGTTTAGCTTCCGAATATAACTAATTGTTTCCAAGTAAGACACACACATAACAAATCTAATCCACTATTAATGCTAGCTGCTTACTTCTTTAAGTAGTATCAATATAGTGATAGAATCTGAGAACATTTAACTCAGAATCCCATGTTTTGTATCTCTGCCCTACATGACCAGAGATCCCAATGATACCAACAGGTAAGATGAAAAGAAAGCAATTTCCCAGCTCAAACTTGCCCATATCATAACTGATTTTTTCTCCTAAATCATATATACATATATGTATAGGTATACATACCTACATACCTACATATATATATATATATATATATATATATATATATATATATATATATATATATAATCTTCAAATTACAAGCATTTTATATTGTATAGATTATGCCTTTTTAAAACTGAAGTTCAATATTTCCGCAGATAGGCTGTAGAAAGTTATCTTAGAACTTAATCGTCTATAATCAGCTTTTGAACATATAGAGCAAGCAGCTAATACCATCATAACAGTTTTAGCAGCCTATACATGAAAGTTAAAGACTATTAGCTCTATATAAAACTAACAAATGATATATGCCTGTGATTTATTTCCAATTAAGGTAAAGCTAAAGGATTTCCTCACACATATGTGCTAGTGGTTCCCGACTCTAGACTAATCTTTCCAATTAGTGTTCCTCAAATGTGTTGAATTAAATCTTAGGAATTCACAAGTTTGAACTTTCAATGGAATAAAATTTCCAAATAATATTTTCAGTCATGTAATTTTTCTAATTCAGAATGTTTACATTACTTCAGGACTTGTTACAGTGCAGAACCTTTTGCAAATTAATATTAAGAGAAGGAAACGTAAACAAATCCAAAAATGAAAAAGAACACATGCTTCAAAAGCCACAATAAAGCATCCCTATTCCTATCAGAATGTACTTTGCTTGAATGAAACTAAGATTGTAATGAAAAACAAATAGGTATGATTGGGATGTGATTTTGGATAGCTAACTGACAAAATTGGCTAGTACATTTTGTGTAAATGTTGCTTATATGCCATGTTTTCTGCTCTGGAGGATTTTTTCTTATGAGGCAGAATTTAGCCTAATTTAGGATAGTTTTTCCTTCATCAAGTAGTTATATTTTGTAAGACTGGAATCAGGCTAATATTATTTAGCAGGAAGATTAGCATTCAGAAATAAGAACTACAATTTTGGCACATTTGCTATATAGGGCACTACTATGTAGTTAAGACATAAGTCTACAGCAGTACCTAAAATACTTATCAGGCACTTAATAAACTTTAAAGGATAGAATATTCTAGATATATGTATATGATTTATGTATATGCTATATATTCTAGAATATTCTAGATATTCTGATCACCAAAATGCCAAAAGACAAACTGTCCTTTCATATCTGAGTTGTAATATTTCACACAAATTCTCCAGTAATCAAGTTTGCAATTTGATCTTTTGATGTATATTTTATTCCTTGCCTCCCTTTCTGCCTGCAGATGCCTATCACACCAGAAAAGAAGCTACCAAAATCTTACCCAAGCAACTGCAAAATGGCACTCTGTAGTTTTTGACATACACAATAAAAAATTAATACAATTATCTTAAATCATCATACAATATATACTAGTTCCAAATTGTTTAGCTCTTACATATCATAAACAAAACAACCTGGTTCAGTAGACAACTAGTAGCTAATGCCACTTTCTAAACTATCCTCAGCCTTCAATTGAAATGCAGCTAGACACTTTTGTCAATTAAAAAAATAACTTGATACTTAACTAGCACATTGCCAAAACAAGACAGGTAGAAATCATCAGTAACTCCCAACAGAAAACAGCTTCTTATCCATTATTTTTCTTTTGCAAGAAAAAATATGTAAGAATTTGAATCTTGATCTCCATGCAAAAACATGGAGCAAGTTTGCATTTAAAACAGAGCAAGTTTCATCACATAGTAATAATAAAAAATGTTCTTTCACAACTGCTTTATAACATGGCATTTTTTACATTTCCTTTAACATATTTTTAAATGTGTCTAATTATAATGTTGAGAAATAGTTTGATATATGGTGTTCAAGGCACCAGGCTACAGAATGTAAATTCTTGTCCTTTCTTCTCCATGAAGCCAGTTGAGAGTCCTTGAATCAGTCATTCTCATCCCTACTAAGATGATGATGGCAAACAATTTCTAAAAATCTTGCCATGAAAACTTCATGGACTAGCACGGGTTGTCACCAGGAATCCATATCGACTAAAAGGCACTAACACAAATATACACATTATAATGAGGTATAGTATTAAGACTTTTCCTTTTAGTTGTGGCATCTAAGCAATCGTAGCATCTGTTTAGTGTTACTATTAATGCTATTAATACCCAGGACACAACCTTTTATAGTATTATTTTGTTAGCTACCTTAAGAAGTCACTAGAATAGTAAGCAGCATACAAGCAATTTTAATAAATCTTAAAGAGGTTATACTGTGAAAAGTATTTTATAAATTAAAACCTAAACCTGACAGACCACCAATACACATTCTACAATTCATTTATGTTGAGATTCCTATTTTCTTGACACAATGCCCTAACTTCATGTTCTCTTCAAGTATGCTGAGCCTTTGAGCACAACACTTCTCTTCTTACTAATGCAACAAAAATCTTAGATGCATTCTTATTTCTTTTCAAACCTGGCATACTCCAAAACACTAAGGGATGATATACCACCAGACAAAATCCATTGACAGAAATCTTTGCACAAGCACCATTACATGATACATATTTTAATCTCCCTACCCCACTAAAAGTTGTAAGCCCTTGTGGATGAAATGCTTTGACTGTACCTTTCCCTGATAGGTATGAGGGAGTTCCTAACTCCAGTATGATTGATAGGAAGGTTTCACCACTCAAGTTGGGTTCCAGACCAGAGGAACCAGCAGAAGGGCAACCAAATACGCTCTCCCTCCCCAGCTTTTCTGGGTACCTCCAATGGCTGCTTGTTTCCGCTTTTCTCCTGCACCTGGGTCTCCCTCTTCTCGCCGTGGCTCTATTTCTACTCCCGGTCTGCTCCCACCTGCCCGAAGGGAGGCATTGGCAGCCACGCCGGGGATCCCGGTTCAACCTGCACGCGAAGAAGAAAAGCGGCCTGCCAAGGACAGGCAGCTGTCGCACAGAACTTATCTCGTTTCCCCGGCAACGCTCTGAGCCCGCCTCTACCTAGCCGCTTGTCGGCTTCTTCTCACCGGGAGGAGGCTGGTGACATCATCTTGATGGACATCAGAGGCGGGGCGTGGGAATAAAGCGCCGAAGTAACGGAAAGGAAGATGGTCTTAAGGGGAGCACGCGTTGTATCGGAGCTTCTGGATTTAATGTTTTGGGCTCCGGCCTCCAGTTTGCGCGGTTTTAATTGACCTTGCCTTTCTTTTGAAAATCATTGTTGAAAAAAAAAAGGTGCACCTGCTTGGAGTTAGTTCTAATAAGAATCCTCCCAATCACGCTTGGTTCCTATGTGAATAGATCGTGACGTTTTGGTGCACGATCCAGATGCGGTTTGTCTGACTGCTTTCTGAGACTATTTTAGTTTATAGCCCAAACAGCTTTCCAGCTATTTGCTCATCCGAGTAATAACTAGGTCTGATCCTTCTTAATCACAAGAAAAGCCATGTCGGGTAGATGCTGTGACGGATTAATTCACACATTGAGCTATGATAGTAATTATTTTCAGTGGTGGATTATATTTTTATAGGACACTAAATCACAAATTAGCCAATCAGACTTTAGCCTGCTAAGATGTGTGGTCAATTTATTGGGTTTCCTAGATGGCCTGGTCCTTGCATTCATGGCCATGGCAGCACACTTTCGCAGCCTCTTCTCCCTAAGTGTACCAAAGCTGGTGACAGTCTTGAAAGTTGTCTCTGTTCTTACCTCTATCCATGTACTGACAATCAATTAGTGAAAGCTGCCTCATTTCCCAGGTGTCTTGACAATCAGATGGTTTCCCTATATGAAAAAGGATTCTCCAAAAGTCAAGTGATAACAAAAATAGCGACGCGAGCATTAAATCTCAGAAAATTGACAGATGTGTGGTTACTAACCATGAGTCCCATGTGCACAAGTAATTCATAAAGAAAAATGAACCATGAATAGGAAGTAAAATAATGAATAATAAAAAATGAGACTAAACTAGGCTTTTAATCCTTTAATTCTTTCAGAGTTCTATTTAAATATATTTTCATTAACAAATTACTGTTAAAGATATAGATAGACAAAGGGGTTATTGATTTGGATAATCCCCACCTTTCCTGAATCTTTAGTTATCCACAATTATAAAAAGTTGAGGAAACATTGAGTTAGTATAATCAGACTGGGATTAGGGAGGACTATGTTCAAATTCCACTTGACTACCAACATCACTAAGCATCTAAAGATTGGCTGCTAGCCTAATTCACATAACATGTGACTTTAATACAGCTTATCTGCCTTTAGTTTAAAAATTGTGTGAACTCAGCATGGAGTTAGTAGAACATGATTTATAGGTGGTTGTTTTGAACAAATCCAGCCAACTAGATTGTTTAACAAATATAGTTAAACATCTTATAGTTTTATCGGTTGAGGGAACTAAATGATTATATCTCAAGCTAGTTGTTGAGAGTATTAATGGAAAGACAGAATCTTGATATATATTATGCTGAATTCCTTACAACATGGCTGTCAAACTCACCGCCCATGGGCCGGATATGTCACACGCTGGCCACACCCACACCCAGGCTAGTAAAGGGGGTGGGAAAGCATGATATGTCATGTGATGCCGCCATGACGACATGAGTTTGACACCCCTTCCTTAAAGGAATCTGGGACACAATTGTCATAAATAAATACCATTTCATATAGCTTATATAAAGGTGCATGTCCCATAATGATTATAGGAAATGTTGTTAGATACTCTTCACTGGTATTGGATTTTGTAGAATAAGTCCAGAGCAGGCATATGCTTGAGCATCCTAAGAGGATAATGTGAATGAAAAGTGTTAAATCTAAAAAGAAGATACACTAAAATAAGATTTACACAATATGCTAAGCCAAGATATTCCTGTTTGGTTTAACTCAGTTTATCCAGTTATCTCATTTGCAAGTGCAGTCTTGAAACTAAATAAAAAAATGGATTGTGAATTTTAATTTAGTACGTTTAATAGTCGTTATTTCTTGATGAAATGTGTTTATATCTTGAGCCTATTCCTGCCAATTTAATATCATCCACAAATTTCCCTTCTATTCCCTCATCTAAGTCGTTTATAAAGATGTTGAAGAGTACTGGGCCTATTATATTACCCCTTTTCTTCTTTTCATACCCACACAGCTTTGTTTTCTTTCATTTTGCTTTTTAAGTAATGCTATTTGCAATGTATTCCTTTTAGATTCTGATCTGCAATGTTTTATGTGACATAAATGTCATCAGATGGCCTCATACACATTGATCACTGCTACCCATTGTGACTTCCTTCACACGAAGCTTTCACATGCTGCTTTCTAGTAAAACAAAAATATACATTACCAGCCTTACTCCCCACTAGCAGTACGGGAAAACAGGGTACAGTATAATTTGGTAATGTCTGGTCCTGGAGTTTGTAAAGTTTACTTCACAGGCATATACTTAATGGGCATGAAGTCCTTCCAAGCACACTAGGTGATTCTCAAAGAACTTTGGAAATGAGGGTATATTTTTTGCCAGAATGTCAAAACTGGCAACTAAAGCCATTTTGCCCCAAGCATTCTCACAAAATTCTATGCAGTCTGGAATCTATAGGCTGCACTGCAATCCAACATTTGTTACCTACATCCCAGCAACTTAAAAGTGCATGTGATATCCTGATACACTCTCAAAATTCCCTTCAAGGTTTATTTGCTTTTGCTTGCTATCTTGACCTGTCTCGAAGGAAGGTGCAGCTCATTAAAAACAAATGCTTTAAAAAAAATGAAATGAAATGAAAAATGAAATCCTATCACCAAATGCTTGGAGTGCAATAGTGTATATAGTATATATTCACAGTGGTTTGTACACTGGGGCAAAGTTTAAAGATTAAATAGCAAGGAATATAAAAAGAGTAGCCTATGATGGGACTTAAATATGTAAAAAATTAGCAGTTTCATAGCTTATGTGATATGTAAGTGGAAAGCCAAAAAATAGGCAATGTGTAATATAATCCTATATTTTCTGTAAAGATGCAATAAGATGAGTCTTTGCTTTTCCTGCAATAGAGTCCATTTGGTTGACAGTCCTCTCGAGTGGAAGTAGTAGGAGTGAATTATTTGTTTGTTTGTTCCTGCAGGATCCACGGCAGCTTGGAATATGGCAACAATTTCTGTTCTTTGTTTTCAGTGTTTGGAACATAGAATACCCACCCCCACTTCCAGAAAATAGGAGGAGATGGTTGGATGTAGGGGTGGGTTCTAGCTGCCGCTACTGTCGGTTTGCTCAGGGATGCGCTGTGCACATGCACACACTTTTCACAGTGCAACAAAAATTGCTCTGCGCATGTTCAGAAGACAAAAACAAGTTGGTGGCACCAATGGTGCTGCCAAGAGAACCAGTTCGGGATATGTGGCAGGCCTGGGTCGCTGCCAGTTCCAGTTCCCTAGGCTGCCAAATTACTACCGGTTACAAGTTATGAACCCACCTTTGGTTGGATTGGAAGGAAAGACTAAAGGATATACATACATACGTACGTATGTACGTACGTACGTATATTCAATTTGGCCAATAACTAATTACTGACCCTGAAAAATCTGTAGTAACTTTGTATAATGTTCAATGACTTAATATTATAAATCTAACTCTTTTATGAATTTTGATGTTATTCTCCATCACTTGATCAGCAGAGGTCGCCTGTTCTCTTTTCCTACAATTAAGGGATATTTTGAATGGATTTATAGCACACTATTAGAAGTAAGTGAGCCAAAACTGTGTTTATATAAAAGTAATTGAAATGGAATATTCAGATACAAAAATATTTCAATAGATGTACATATTCAAAAGCATAATATATTGAAAATAACTTCATTGAGATTGATCTACAAAGAAAACTACAGTATGTCTTTAGTAGGTATCTAACAGGAAATTAACAGCAGAATTTTTACAGAGTAAAACTGAAAGCACTAGGGAAGAATTGCCAATGTTTTAATTATAGCAGGATATGGTAAACACTGAATTGAAAGCTATACAATGAAGTGCACCACATACCTATCAGGGAGAAAGAAGGAGAGTTTATTATACAATTACACATATACTCTATTCATTATAAAGTGAATCAAAAAATCAATGATACTTCATAAGAAAGAGAATTTTTATGAAGTTAATCCACGAGAAAGAAGCAAAATCACTATATAGAAATATAGAATATTTTGCTATGTATAATAATGTATTCAACTTTATTAAATAATAAATTATTTATTAAATAATCTGTCTGAAAAGCAATCTAATGCTGGGAAAGGTGGAAGAAAGAGAAGAGGATGACAAGCAATAGCAAGGCAGATGGACTCAGTTACTGTGGCAATGACGGATGGCACTGTTGGGAGATGTGAAAGAATGGATTAGAAAGAAGTCATCAATAATAAAATCTATGTATCACTACTTGATGGCACATAATCGATCAATTAAATAAGTACAACAGTTTAGGATAAGATTATATAGTTTAATCTAGACAGAAATGAATTGTGTAGGAAATAGGAAGATAGCTACCTTAATCAGTATTTTATTGCATTTTCACTGCTGTGATATATATTGGATAATAGCATCAAACAGAACCAGAAAGGAAAAGAACATTTGTAATTATTAAGTGTCACATTCATTTGTGATCATGCATTCTCTACTCAAGGCATACATTAATTCCCCGTTAAGTATCCTGAATGAAGTCATTAAAAAAAAAAACCCTTCCAGGTCTCAAAATGTTAAAAAGGAAGTTTTGGAGTACCATATAGTTTCTTTTGTCGCTGTTGACTATGCTGGAGAGACAGTAAATTAACCAAACTGGAATGTATCAGTTAGGGAAGGCTATATAAAAATACAGGAAAGGAGCCACCCTATTTAGAACAAGAAGATATACATACAGTACCTAATTCTTCATATAATTTCAGCTTAGAAAAGCAAAACAACACGAGCAAAGAGAAAGAAACTGAGCTTCAAATCAGCATAAGAGTATACCAAATGTAAAGAAGGGACGCAATAGCTCAGTGGCTAACATGCTGAGCTTGTCAATCACAAAGATTGGCAGTTTGAATCCCTAGCGCTGCGTAATGGAGTGAGCTCCCGTTACTTGTCCCAGCTTCTGCCAACCTAGCAGTTTGAAAGCATGTAAAAAATGCAAGTAGAAAAATAGGGACCACCTTGGTGGGAAGGTAACAGCATTCTGTGCGCCTTCGGTGTTTAGTCATGCCACATGCCCATGGAGATGCCTTTGGACAGCACTGGGTCTTTGATTTGAAATGGAGATAAGCACCGCCCTCTAGAGTTGGGAACAACTAGCACGTATGTGAGAGGGAAACCTTTACTTTTAAAGAAGGATATGTCATGGATATACTAGTAAAATGGCTTACATGATAATTTAGCCTTTGAAGACACAAAGCACAAACTTTCTGTAAACAAGGAAAAAATTTATGAGGTAATCCTCCACAACCAGCGTTATTATACTTTCCCAGTTGTTACTCAGACACTCTGAATTTTAGACCTTTATAACTGGGCTCTGAATTGGGCTCAGATTGAGCATAAACAATGAACAGGCTAATGGGAAACAGAGGCTTTGTGCTGCAACTGTGGAAATAAAAGTCCCACTGCATGACCTCTTACCAGGATTGCATGATGAAATAGAAATGACTCACTGCATTTCAGAACCCTCATTGGGTTGTGAAATACAGCTGTCTCCTCTCCATGTGATGCTCAGCTATAATTTATCAGCTGACAGATGTGTGCAGGGAGGAGATTGCATGTTGCAGTGGGAGGAAGACTTGCCTTATGCAAGTCACAGCATGTCTGTCAAGCAATGGTGCACAGAGGGGCACGGGACCAAGAGATGGGGAGAGATAGGCAAGTAGGAGGAATTGAAGTGCCATTGCAGTCCTAAATCTGGGTGAGCAATCAAGTGTCCAAATTTTGATCAGGCGACTGCAGGGACATTGCAACAGCTTTGCAATTGGTCCAAAGTTACTGGTCCAAAGTCCCTTAGTTCAATGCTGCTGTAACTTTGAACACTCACTGAATGGTCATAAGACAAGGGCTACCTGTAAAAAAGCCTGTTTGTGCTGTAGTTAGGTAATGCTTGTTTGACGGAGTCTCGGGATTTTCAGGAAGACATATTACAGCTTTTCTTCTAGGAAGATAGATATGTTTCCCAGCAATTTACTCAATTGTATCCATCATTGTTTTTATTTTTTTAGAATGTCTATTCTTGATTGATGCTAAAAACTGCTACCTTTATATATAGTTTTTCAACCTTTTTAAAAGCAAGTTTAAAAAAATCAGTGGAGCAGAGCAAGGTAAGTATGGTAATGAGATAATCACAAACATATTGGTATCAGTGGACACCAATTTTAACAGTTTCTATTGAATAGTATATTTTTCTTATTAAATTGAATTGAGATATAGTTAGCAAGCACTATCACTTCTCTAAAAGATAACTCATAAATTATATATACAGTATATAAAACAGATATAAATTTGAGTAGCAATTCAGCAGATATTAAGGAAAGAAAGATAAATGTGATGTAAGATTATATTTCCCATGTGTGCATGCAGATTTTTTTTTAAATAAGTAGTTTCATCAGGAGCAAGACTGTGGCAAGAGATCATTTAGAATCACTGTGCTTTAGAGCATGTTATAGAATACATACAGCATAAATTCTAGGAATTTCATTGTGCTCATCTACTGTGTATGGACAATGCATAGCAAAATGAACTGTGCTCAGATGACTACACATGAAATAGTGTGAAAAATATTTCTTTCCACAGATGACTGATGATAGTAGCACTGAACTTTCTATATCTGCTGATATAGCCTGAGAAATTTCTATATGAACTAACTACTGTAGTAAAACTCACAGGCAAGGCAATTAACTTAAAAAATACAGTACAGCAAAAAATGGCACCATTTTATGGTAGGTTAAAAATGAATAAAAATCAGAATTAATATTTTAAAGTTTCAATAGTGTGTATTAGGAACGTGCAGGCAGGGGAAACAGGGCCTCACCACTGTCATGATGAAAAGAAAAAAAAATTAAAAGGAAAAAGGCAGAGGTAGTTGCTGCCAGAGTCACAGTGGATGACTCTGCTTAACTGCAGGGGGAGGCGAGAGAACCACCTGCCTCCTTTAGACTATCGTTATGATCACTTGAGCAGAGTTAAGCAAGGGTTAAAAGGTGAAAAATTCCTTATGCAAAGGTGGCACATGGTTCTCTCGCCTCCTGCTCTGGCAGCAGCAGGTCTTGCCTTTTTCTTTTTACATTTTCACATTTTCATCATGGCAGACAAGAGGAGAGTTGAAATCCTCTGTGACACAGCTGGAAAAGGTATGTGGGTGGAGGGAGGAATTCAAAATTATTGTAATTTGTAAGTAATTTTTTATTGTGAGTAATTTGTGTGTTTGTGTGTGTGCGTACGTGTGTTTCTTTCTTCACTTCACTCAAACAAACTCTCAATTTGAAAGAGAGTTTGTTTGAGAAGAGAGGGAAGGGGCAGAGGCAGGGAGGGCAGCCTTGTTTGAGAAGAGAGGGGCAGCCCACCAGCAGAAGCGGGTCTTTTACCCACCTCTGCTGGCGGGCTGGCGCTTTCTTTCTTTTGCCTGCTATGCCCCCCTTCCCTTTCTCCTCTCCCCCCCACCAGGAGCCCCATCCTGCTCCCCTCTCCCTTTCCTCCTCCTCCTCTCCCCTTTCTTCGCTGGCTGCTGCCTCGCCCCCCGCCTCCTCCCTCATACCTATCAGGGAAAGGTACAGTGAAAGCCTGCCTCAGAGAAGCCGCCGCTGCACCGCGGGTCATCCAGGAAGTTGCGGACCGGGTTCTTCTCTAACAGTCCATCCCACTGCCCTCGCTCGTACTCAGCAATCTTCTCCATCTCCTCGTTCATCTGCTCAATGTTTCGCCACCGCCGCTCCTCCCACTCCTCCGGCTGGGCGGCCTCTGGCTCTCCTCGGCGCCTCTTGAGCTGCCCGACAGCCTCTGCCGAGCAGGTCTTCTGCACTCCTGTCACGGCTATGCCCTCCCGCTCGGCCTTGCATGGGTCCTCCTTGATCTCCTGGTAGCGGCGGATAAGCGCCTGGTTCTTGCGCCGCAGTGTTTCGATGTGCTTGTGCAGCTCGGCATCCTTCTCCTCCTGCGACTGCAGCTCTAGCGAGGCAGACATAAATGCGAGATGCCTCTGTCAGGGACAGCAGCGAGGATGCTGCTTCTCGCCGCTGCTGTGTTCTGTTGCCTCGCCCTCCGCCTCCTCCGTCCCTGCCGCTGTGTCTGACAGAGGTGTCTCTCGTCTATGGTGGACATAAATGCGAGATGCCTGTCGGACACAGCGGCGGGGACGTTGCTCCTCGCCGCTGCCGCCTTCTTGCCTCATCAACCGTAATCCTCACCGCACGTCACTGGTGTGTATAATTAAGCAGAATAATCCCATTATCATTACTTAGCTGGCACATAGAGTAGAATTATAGACATTTATAGGATGGAATGACTTATATTGAATGAAATATTTTTCTGATTATTACATTGAATTGAGATATATAGGTAGTCTTCGACCTACGACCACAATTGAGCCTAAAATTTCTGCTGCAAAGCAAGACATTTGTTAAATGAATTTGACTCCATTTTATGATCTTTCTTGCCACAGTTGTTAAGTAAATCACTAAAGTTATTAAGTTAGTCACACAGTTGTTAAATGAATCTGGATTCCCCATTGACTTTGCTTGTCAGAAGGACCCTGGGATACTCCATTTCAAGACTGTATAACAGGCCTCTGGAGGCTCCATTTTGGACTGTAACAGACCTGGGGAGACCTCCGGAGGCCCAAACGGAGCCTCAGAGGGCCAGATGTGGCCCACAGAGACTCCATTTTAGCCCGTAACAGGCCTGGGGAGACCTCGGAGGGTTGAATGTGGCCCACAAAGGGTCCATTTTGGCCAGCAACGGGCCAGGGGAGCCTTTGAAGCCACCCTAGGTCATTTTGGCTGGGAGAGTGCTGCAGGAGGCTGTCTAGGCCAAAAACAGGGTGGTGCTAGTGGACCATTGCGGGCCAGTCCTTTGCTATTTCTAGGATGGCCCCATGGGCCAGATCTAAGCACCCCATGAGCTGGATCTGGCCCGCAGGCCTTGAGTTTGACACTCCTGCTCTAGGTGTATCTTGTATGAGAGTCTGGTCCAATGTTACTTCAAGGTACTTTGGATGATCATAGGGGAGTAAGTTGTTGTTTAAGTAGACTTTTAGAGCTTCAGATGCTAGTTTGTTGTTAAGGTGGAAGCATGTAGTTACCATTTTGCTACTGGTAGGAGTAAGTCCGCAGTCAGTGTAGAATTTCCCAAGATGTTAAGATCTTTTGACAGGAAATTGTCAGCCACTTTCATATTTTTCTTTTACTGCTGTGACCAATTCATCAGTGTATCCAAATTTGTGTCCCTTTCTCACCAGCATATCTGATATGTATATGTCAAATAGGTCAGATGCCATGATAGAGCCTTGTGGAGGCTGTTTAATCTTATCTTATTTATATTGTCTCTCATTATTATCTGAAAGGACCTATCACTCAGCATGTTATTAATTAGTCAATAGATAGTTTTGCAGTAGATAATATGTATAACAACCTGTCCTTCCAAAGTGTTGTATACCACAGTTAGTCATAACAATAACTTATTATAACTGTTATAAGGTATAGCAATAAATGACAGTGCTGTAATAACATATTTTTTAAAATTATGTAATTAGAGGCAGTAATAGCTTAGACTACTTATCACAGATATTTACGGTCTTTAATTCAGTGCAGTGAGTTTAGTGAGCTTAATTCACAAAATATCCATCTAATAACCTAATACAGGTACTTTTTGACTTATAACCACAATTGAGCCAAAATTACTGTGAGACATTTGTTAAGTGACCTTTGCCCTGTTTTACAAGCTTTCTTGCCATAATTGTTAAGTGGATCCCTGCAGTTGTTAAGTTAGTCACGATTGTTAAATGAATCTGGTTTCTCCATTGACTTTGCTTGTCAGGTTATAAAAGATGATCATGTGACTACGGAACACTGCAACCATCATAAATGAGTCAGTTGCCAAGTGCCTGAATTTTGATGAGTGACCATAGGGATGCTGCAAATAGTGCCACAATCTTAGCTATACTTCTGGATTCTGACAATATGTGATAGGTTCATTTTAAGTTTATTTGTTACTGTATACCACACAAAACCCTGGTTTTCAAATCCTGCTTTAAATTCTGTACAATTGGGGACAGCATTTACATGCCATCAACTAGATTTTTGACTTAATACACCAATGCACAATGTATGCTCTTGATTATCTCCTGATTTGGTTTATAAGACTCCAGGTCTTATATGGTAGTATATTTACTTTGAGTCGATTATAACTGAAATGTTATAAAAATCTAATAAATACTATTTGTAATTGTACTTAGAGATCAAATTCAATTTATGTGATAAAATTAAGAATCAATGATTTACTGAAATAACCCAATTATGTGAGTTTGTCAAATACATTGACAAATTATAAACTAGTGTTGAAAGAAATGTCCTTCTGGTTTCAGCTCCAAGTGGGGAAGAAGACACTGGAGACATGGAGGCTGCTTGGAAAGATGGTTTATTGTTGGACAGGGCCACATGGCTTGAGCCCTGACCAGTCCCACCTCTCTGTTTCCTGTTTCTGTGTAAGAAATGTATAATGATTGGTTGTCAGACTCCCATGGGGCCATGCAGGGGGCTACTCTCTAGGCTGTTTTGAATCCATAGATGAGTTCTCAGAAGCCATGTGGAGAGTTGAGTAAAAGGCCAATCATGCCTTTCTGTAGCTGCTGCTGAAGTCTTTATTATGTAAAGTGGGCTAGCCTGGCTAGTCTTAATGGGCCTATTGACAAAGTGGGGGTGGGCAAGAAGCTACAGGCAACTATTCTGTCTTTTAAAACATGCTTCTTTTCACATCCAGAGAAATATTCTGCCTTTATTTCCTAGGATATTTCATTTTTCTGGGAGAGGGCTGGATGATAACTTCCCACACTAGCCATCCACATTATAATTTAGTGTTACTGTGAATGTATGCACTATATGGCTCAATGCATCAAAGAACTAGAGTAATTTACAGATCAGTTAATCTCAGATACATATGTGACATGAACATGTAACAAGTATGTAACATAAAAGTACTGTATTTCATTGGAAGTTCCCCAAAACTATCTCCCCCTCCTCAAAGTGGGCAGGAAAAAAAAGCAATTTTCTCTGCTTGTGGATATTTAAGGTGTTTGTGATTTGGGGAGAAAATTTATGCCTTTAACTTTTCAAAGAGAAACCATCATAAGAAGGATCCAACTCCATTTGCTGAGGGTTAAGATCCGAATATTTCTCTGTTCAAAAGAAGAACTTAAGTCAACAGGTAGAAGATGGAAGTGGCTGTTTCCATCCATGCATTGGTTGCTCTGTTCCCCGGCTGAGGGGAGTAGCAAATCTAAGCAACGCTCACAGCCTTATTTTCCTTTTGCAGAGGCCTGAGAAGCGAGTAAGAAACACGGGAGGCGCGGCTGCATGGTTCCCCCCCCCCAGCCCCTTCGCCGAGGCGGGTAAAGAAAGGGGCGCGTGTTGCCTCTCCTCGCACCCATAGCCGCTTGCTGTTCTTCTAGCGCAATAAAAGTGGCACTATTAAACAGGCTTTATAAAGACGCACTCGCAACTTCTAAACGAGTGCAGGGTTCAAGTGCCATCTGTCGAGGGTAAGCGGAACGTGCCTTCCCGTTCGACTGGGAAAGGCGCCTTTTGACGCCCCAGCGCTCTGGGACTCAGCCCCGGGTCGAGTGGGATGAGGCAAATGGAGGAGGGGTTTCTGAACCCGCCTCCGCTTTGCTGACGCCCGGCCTGTGGAACTGGTAGAGAAAGCGGTGGTTATTAGAGGTGGGTAGCGGAGAGTTCCTGCTCCTTCTCTGTGGGACAGCATCTCTCGGCTCGGCCGTCGGAGAAGAAAGCGAAGCCTAGCGGCATGGGTGAGTTAAGTTGGGAAGAAGCAAGACAACTCGGGATCTGTTCGAGGCTGTAACATTTAGTTGGGGCCGTGTTCCGTCCGCTTCCATGGAAACTTTGAGCCGAGTTGGAGCCGACTTGCTAAAATCCCTCTTGATGGTGTATTCAAGGGCTGGGGTTTGCCCCCGCTCCCGTTCGCCTGCGGGAGAGCTCTCCCAGCTGCGGGGCGCCACCCGCTCCTTTCTTTAGAACTGGGGAAGACGGGGGGGGGGGAGTTGTCGCGCTCTGCTTTCTTTCCCAGAAGCCCGCCTCTAAGGGAATTTTTTTTGGGGGGGGGATTCGGAACCTCGCGTCTTTCCGAGCGTTGGGAGGTGGTTTAGGAGAGCCCCTGAAATGGAGGGCGGGATTTCGGTCTCGGGAGAGTAATAGGTTTAAAGCAAGCTTTTGGGTTGCTTTTGAGAGAGAAACACCTGCCAGAGTTTGGATTGGGGACCAGATCGGCTTATCTGTGCTCGTTGTACGGATAAAGTTACTTGTGAACTTGCGTGGATGTTTTGGACGCCCTTGGAGGTTCTGTTCCTGGTGTTTTTGCCAAGGAAAGTAAACGGGGAGAAGCCCTTGGCTTTGCAGAGTCTTGTTTGTGGAATGCCCCCCCAGGGAGGCTCTTCTGGCACCCACGTGTTGTCATTTTGGCTGACCTCAGGCTAAGACATTCCTTTTCTCCCAGGCACCGTTGCAATTTTGGCACCAGTGTTTAGTTTAAGTCCCCATTAAATAAATTTCATGCCTTGTATTTTTTAAATCCTGACAAAAAAATAACATCTGCTGTTTTCTTTGGTGTTTATTTAATTTTAAAACCTCTAATAAAAAGAATGGACAACCTATGTTGAACTAACTTGGATGATATGTTAGTTAGATGTTACTGAACAAATGAGATCATTCATTCACCAATATGTAAAGCTTCTTACAAGAAAAGTGAAATACAAGAAACAAATGTAAAACATGCATGTATAGATAACTGGCAAATCCTCTTCCACATTTTCAATGTAGTCAGTGTTACAGTTAGTTAATTGTGGCATCTTTATATTGGGAAAAGATTCACCAGGTGTTTTTTTTTTAATGTTTGACATGACTGACTTCCTTTATAATGGAACCAATTTATTTTGAAGATGAACCCATGTGCCGTATTCTGATTTCTGTTTCATAGCAAAAGTTGTGTTCGTCTCAGTCTAAAAATAATACTTGAAAAGTTTGGCTGAAGCAAGGCTGATGGAAGTTAATACCTAGTACAAGTAGTCCTCAACTTACAACAGTTCCTTTAGTGATCATTCAAAGTTAACAAGGACACTGAAAAAAGTGACTTATGACTGTTTTTCACATGACCATTGGACCATCCCCATGGTTACATGATAACAATTCAGATGCTTGACAACTGGTTCATACTTATGAAAGTTGTAGTGTCCTCAGATCATGTGATCAGCATTTGCAACTTTGACAAGGAAAGTCAATGGGGAAGCCAGATTCACTTAACAACCATGTTGTTAACTTAACAAATGCAATGATTCACTTAATAATTGTGGCAAGAAAAGTCATAAAATGGGGCAAACTCACTTAACAAATGTTTAACTTAGCAACATAAATTTGGGCTAAATTGTGGTCATAACTCAAGGAATGTACCTTGCTACATACATCTTTTATTCTTCCTTTTCGTTCATGTTTCACTTGGTTAACTGCATATTATACAGTGGTATTATGTTCTCTGCCCCATTATATTATATTGTCTGCCTCATGATGGTTAATAATGCCGATAATTAGTAGTTAATCCTTCTTTCTCATAAATATAATAGCCCAAAGGTTGGGCTACTCAAATTACTGCTTTCTCACCATGTGAAGCTTATGCCTTCTCATTTATTTGTGAGGTTTGTATTCTTAAAAATATATTGTATAAAGTGATCTTGAAAAACATTCTTTAACTAATGTCACATAAGAATATTTTAGCAATGAAACAACCAATCACTGCAGTTGTTAAGTGAATCACACAGTTGTTAATTGAATCCAACTTTCCCCTTGATTTTGCTTGCCAGAAGGTGGCTGGGGAAGTCACAAAGGCAAATTACTTAATCTGGGACAGCAACTGTTGTTGATGCTGCAGTGATTGTAAGTGTGAGGGCCAGTTGTGTCACTTTTTTCAGTGCTGTTATAACGTTGAATAATCACTAAAATGATTATAAATTGAAGATTACCAATAGATTGATTATTTTTGATAGAATAGATAGTTTATTTTTCTGTTTACATAGATTACATACAATCTGCCTGTTGCTCTGTTTAGTTTGGGTACGAATGGGCTAGCTAGGTAATAACTTTTAATTTAGATTTGAATGGCTCTATGCTTCTAATGTATTAGTAACAATTGGAATCTCTCACATTAAAAAGTGCTTGCTTAGATTAACAGAGCTGGTTTTGAGAAATAATTTGCATATCTGTTTCACAATGTCTTTTGTCTTGGTTTGATTTTCTCCTACTAATAAACAACCCATCTTTGGAAACACAGCAACACTTCACTGCTTCCAAAGAATTTCCTTAGTCACAATGTATTACTGAAATGCAACAAGTACTGCTAAATAAAACAATAAAATCTCTCTTTTTCTCATGTAACAGTTCTCATAAACTCTGGACTCTGGATGATTCCATAAAGAACAGCAACAGAAACACATTTAAAAAAGAAAGGGATATAAAAAACCAACTGCAATTTATCAAGTTATAATTCTTTCCTTCGTTTATTTCTTGTCATATACTTGTTGCTAGAGTACATATTATAATATATGATAACCAATATGTGGTTAGTATTACAGAAACGTGCTGCTCTATTGATTTGAATGGATGAAGGTGTTTCTCAATACTTCATTATGTAGGGCGTAGGCTTTTCTTCTCCTTTGAATAAATAACTGCTTAAATCTATGAATAATTCATGAATAATAATTTGTAGAGGTGACTGAAAGAGTTTTAAGGACCAGATTTCATGTGGCATGTAAGATTTATAGTATCTATATCAAAAGCAATACTGAATATAAACCAGGGAACATGGTTTGCAGAGTTTTACTGCTGTCATGTCTTACTTGTAAATTTATCATCTACTGCGTGAACAGAATAAACTTGGATTGCTTCAAAGGGTCCTCATTAGGTTTTTTGACTATGATCTCATTTCCTGATTCATGTTATCCACTTTATAGTGGCTTGGGAAATCACTAATGTGAGTTAATGCTAGTGACAACATGGAAACATTGTAAATAATCATGGAATCATAGGGTTGGAAGGAAACATGGAGATTTTCTAGTTCAACCACTATGTATACTACAGGTAGTCCTCAGCCTACGACCATTCAAAGTCACAAAAGCATTGAAAAAAGTGACTTATGACAATTTTCACACTTATGACGATTGTAGTGTCATCACAGTAACGTGATCAAAATTTTGATGCTTGATAACTGGCCTGTATTTATGGCAGCTGCAGTCTCCTGGGGTTATTTGATCATTATTTGTAACCTTCCCAGCCAGTTTCTGACAACCAAAGTCTATGGGTAAGCCAGATTCACTTAACAACCATGTTACCAACTTAACAAGTGCTGTGGTTCACTTAAAAGCTGTGGCAAGAAAGATTGCAAAATGGGGTGGAACTCACTTAAGAACCGTCTCACTTAGTAACATACATTTTAGACTCAATTCTGGTCATAAGTCGAGGACTACTTATATGTGATGTTTTTCTTCACAGGAGTTAATGGGACAGGCAAATTTAAATCAGGGAACAGGTACACTAAAAAGGGCCAATTTCTTCCCTTTGGTGGTGTTCTCTCCGAATTACTAGGTAATATTTTGAAATAACGATATTACAATTTTCAGTTACCTATCTCATGTCATGTACAGGCTATGTATATTAATCTTAAGCTAACTTTAAAAAAAACTTGAGTACTATATAAATTGATGTAATCAATAAATCAGTGTAATTATGATTTCTTAAACAAAGAATGATGAGGAAAATATGTTTTCTCCTTTGGTTATAGGAATAATGTAGTATTTTTATTTAATGTTGTAATACAGTGTTTCTCAACCTTGGTGACTTTAGTCCTGTGGACTTCAACTCCCAGAATCCCTGAGCCAGCATAGCATAGCTGGCTGGGGAATTCTGGGAGTTGAGGTCCACAGGACTTAAAGTCACCAAGGTTGAGAAACATTGCTGTAATAGAAGAAGTATTTCATTTGCTGTATCCATTAAACAAGATTTCTCCTTTTCAAATGGCCTCCTCAAAGTGATGTATAGTCGTCATCTTATTTATACTTCACGTCTGTGGCTATATGTGGATCACATTGTAGGGTTCCACCACAAAAGCGCGTAGGACAAAATCGCGCTCGACAAAAGCGCGCTGTGACGTCATCACAGCGCGACGAAAAAGATCGAAAAAATGTAAAAATAAAGCTAAAACCTTCCCCTAACCCCCCCAAACCTAACCCTAAACCTAACCCTAACCCTAACTCTTAACCTAACCCTAAACCTAACCCTAAACCTAACCGTTAAAGTAACGAAAAACGTAACGCTAACCCTTATCCTAACCCTAACGCTAACGCTAACGCTCTAAAGCTAACCCTAACCCTTAACCTAACCCTAACCCTAACCCTAACCCTAACCCTTACCTTTATGTGAATCGGCTTGCTTTAATTTAATTTTTATTAATTTTTATTTGAATTTTTCGATCTTTTTCGTCGCGCTGTGATGACGTCAAAGGCGCGATTTTGTCGATCGCGCTTTTGCCGTCCGCGCTTTTGACGGGTCACGCATTGTAGTAGTAGATGCATTTGTACAATAAGGTAAGCTAGGTTCCAAATAATTAAGGTTATCTTTGGCGGTTAAAGGGTTTATGCAAGTCCTGCCTATTTGATTATTATTTTAAGCAGTAGCTACTTAAAACATTTGCATTTAGAGAAAGCAAGTGACTTAAAGTTGACAATGAGTTCCATGTTTGAATTGGGACTTGGATCTGGTTTTACTGTTACAATCCTAGAGAAGTTGTGAATGCTCCAAGTTTTCAAGAAGAGATTGGATAGCCATTTGTCTGAAATGGTATTGCTTTCCTGCCTGAGCAGGGGGTTGGACTAGAACAGTGTTTTTCAACCACTGTGCCGCGGCACACTAGTGTGCCATGACATAGTGTAAGGTGTGCCATGGGAGAATTACTTTATATATAGTCAATATAGGCACAGAGTTAAATTTTTTTAACATTTTCTAATGGTGGTGTGTCTCGTGATTTTTTTCATGAAAAAAGTGTGCCTTTGCACAAAAAAGGTTGAAAAACACTGGACTAGAAGACCTCCAAGGTCCCTTCCAACTCTGCTCTTCTGTTTCTCAGACTTAATCAGTGGGAGCTTCACCCAGGGCTAACTATTAAAACTTTGTCTAGAAATTTAAAACCATATTTAGGAGTTTGCAATGTAAATGAAGAACATTGTTCAGAGAGAGATCAGGTTTTTTAATTATAATTATTGCAGATACCGTAAGCTCTACAACATAAACAGCCAAACCCTCTACTTACAGCAGTAGCAGAGTTTAAATCTTCCACCTGTTTCTGACTTTTACATGGTAATTGACTTCTTGCCACTCATTTTTCGGCTTTGTATGTAAAAAACATGTCCCATGTTTGATAATGGTTCTGCCTGACCTCAGCTATAGTGCTGATGATTTGCCAGTTTCAGCCCTCACAACAATTCCATCTTGTTATGAATCAGTCTAAAAAACTACAGATTAGATCATAGCTTTCTTTTAATTCTAGTAGATTTATTTAAAAAAAAACCCAAAGCATGAGAGAATTTGCAAGAAAACAAAAAGCCAGCAAAAGAATGCGTCCTTTAGGATTAAAAGTTCACCTGGAAGTCAACCTAAATCCTATCACTGGGAATGGGAAATAGCTGCTTTCAGAGTAATTGGGAGAAAACAATCCAGTGCCTGATTTAGACTTGGTGGAGCCCTAACAATGTAAAGCCCAGAGAGCTTGTCAGAAAATTATGCCAGAAGATTTCAGAAAGGTGTGTGCCAAAACAGGTCTTGGGTTCACCACAAAAATAGTAAATGTACTGTATATACCTATTCATTAATTAATGGCAAGATATTTAAAGAAAAAAAACAAATTATTTTGATTTGAATGCATTTACCAGTTACATGTTTATCATTTGGCTGGTTTGATCTCTCTCATAGATTATTTATAGAATACAAATAAAAAGACACATAAAATTCTAAAAGCCAAAAAAAAACAAAAACCCAACAACTAATTTGTTTAAAGGCAGATTTTGAGGTCCTTGTTTCGCTTATACCTAAGATTTACACTGCCTCCAGCAGAAACAGTGAATGACCATAAAAAAGTCTACATAAAATGAGACATTATGTCTTGTCTATAGTTATTTTACACAGAATAAAGTTTCAAGTCTTGTTTGGTATGATTAACCTATAAAATTTATTGCAATGTGTAGGAGATAGGGACTCATACAAAGACTATAGTAAATGTATTAGGGCCGAGGAGTCCCATTGTAAGGTATTGGTTACTTCTTTGAAGGTTGATGGTTAAGGTAATGCCAGTTACTCTGATGTCTTTGATTTGTGACTAATCTTGATCTCGGGTTTTCATAAACTATGATAGGTGGGAATTTATTGTACAACACAGCAATATATTGTTTAGAGCAGGAGTATCAAACTCTAGGTCTGGAGGCTAGATCTGGCCCGTGGGGTGCTTGAATCTGGCCCGCGGGAGTGCTCTGGAAACAGTGAAGGACTGGCCCATGGTGCTTCTGCCAGTGAAAATGGAGCTTGTGTGGGCTGCATGAAGTCCTCCAGAGCTCCATTTCACTGGCAGAGGGCTGCAGGAGGCCATCCCAGCTGAAAATGGAGTTCTCAAGGGGTGCTTGTGGCCCCCCAAGCTCCGTTTTTGCTGGCAGAGGGTTGCAAAGGCCATAACAGCCAAAAACGGAGCTCCCAAGGACCATGTGTGCCCCCCCCCCAGCTCCATTTTCACTGGCAGAGGGTTGCAGGAGGCCGCCCCAGCCAGAAACAGAGCTTGCAAGCCCATTTTCACTGGCAGAGCACTTGGGCCACCACAGGTGCCCCCTGACACGAGTGATGTCATGCTGGCCATGCCCCCTGGCCATGTCCCCATCCCCCAAGATCAAAAACAATTTTGATGTGGCCCTAAATGAGATTGAATTTGATACCCCTAGTTTAGATGTCCTCTCCCCGTGTAATATATTAATCTTAATAGTGTTTTACTTAATAGTATTATACTTTTTCCAATAACTTTATAGATTTCATTATGAATATTATGAGATCTTCACAAGTATTAATAATATCATTTTTTATTACTTTGGCTGAAAATAAAATTAAAAATCAAGAGTATAGGAAATATAACATGCACCATTACTGATAAAGCATGGCTTCTTTGTGTTTAACTTATCAAATCAAATGTCCTTAGGAGATTTTCTAGGAGTCTTTTTTTTTAAATTTCACTTCACAGGGTAACCTACAGGCATGTTATGTTCTGTTTACATGATCCTATCTTGTTTTAGCCTTTCAAGGTCTTATTTAGTTAGCCTATGGCAGGAGGCAAGGCTCATCAGAGAAAAAAGACAATTGGAATAAAGAAGTTCCATTATTTATATGTCCTCTTTTTAGCATATTTATTGAAGATGTTTCATTCCAATTCTGCTACATTCCAATTCTGCTAGATTTTCTGTTTGTTTCTGATGAGATAAAATTGAGATTAAATACAGTTCCTTAATACTATAAAAGTGTCTTTCCTCAATCTTACCACTTGCTGCGTTTATAAATGCAAAGAAATCACTAATAAATAGGGGCATTTTCTAGGGCCTCAACATATTCAATTGCAATGTAATGGTTTTCTATCATTGCTGTTGCTAATGATACCAACTGTAAAGTCTGTGAATAATAAAGGAAAGAGTAAAAATCTCAACTTTCCATTTTTCATGCCTACTGCTATTGGGAATAGGGCGGCATACAAGTTTAATAAACAGTTAAACAGATACAAGTTTAATAAACAGTTCTACTGATGGCCATTTTAGACAGCAGAAACAAGCACTAAATTCCACTTAATTTATTTGACTAAGCCAATGAAAATGGAAATCAAGATGAACCAACTGATGTTAGTAAATACTGTATATCTAATAAAGCATACTACAATACTTAAAACTGGCTTCTTAGGATAAAGATAGTGAGTCATGTTCTCTTCTCCCTATATTTGACTTCTAGGTGGTTATTAAATAAGTCTAGAAAATGGTTAGAAATTCTTTTAATAGTTTATTTTTCCTATAGATGTGAGATGTTGGTTGTAATAATAAAGCAAAAATATATACATTCCAGCCAGTAGAGGGCAGTATATATTTACCTACTAATTACATATTCTGGAGTTGCATGATTTAAAAACACAGTTTGTCATGTTCTTTTTTTGCTTTAAAGATAACAAATTAATACTAAGGGAACATTTAAAAAAATCTATTTCAGGTCTGATTCAATTAATTTTGCATCATGATTTTTTGTCATTGCTACATGATCTGGTAAACAGAATCCATAGAATATGGTAGTTATTGGCATTATAGGGAAGCCATGTCATTTTCTACACTTGGTTATGTTGGTGTATGTGCAAAAGGGTTCAATCATGATTCTGTGACCGCCATCTTACTTGTTTTGACACCCACCCCCACCATCCCCTGTGGACACTACTGGTTAGGTTTTTGGAATAAAAAAATAGAAATCTTACTTCAAATAAAATATACATTTATAAAAAAATAGTGATTGTGTGACATATTTCCCAGCTTCAGAGGACTGATTCCCAAGCTAAAAGCAGACTTTGCTGAAAATTTCTTAACTATCATAGGAAGTTTGCTAATAGTATCTATGGAGATTCTCAGTCATCCAGGTCATGGTTGTCTCTAAGGTGCTTTTTCAAAAGGCAACTGGACTTTCTGGTTTTTCTTTGAAGACTTTTTGAACCTTTGAAGCTGAAGAAGCTTCTTGGATGAGAAATGAAACGTCTTCAAAGAAAAACCAAAGAAAGTCCAGTTGCCTCTTGAAAAATTTGCTAATAGTACACTCTATCAGGAGATTCCTTGGACAACTATTCTGAAACTGTGTTTGTAGAAAAGGCTGCTATTGGACAAAAGTAGTTATAGTGGAAGCACACCTGCGATACAGACATTGCATTGATTGACAATAGTTTTCCAAAGAACAGTACAAAATATTTATCATTACTTAAAAGTCCTTGATGATTCATCTCCTATTGCATATTCCCTTTCACGTGTCTAACCCTAACGCTAACCCATTCTGTGCATGTAAGCCAGGATGATTTGCTATGTATTAACTTTCTTTATGAAAGCAGTGAGTCCAGGTTCTGGAAGTAGACCTTCTCTGTGTTGGTCTTGACCCAGTGGAGCAGCTCCCTGCTGAAATTAGGAAGGCTTTCGGTAGAACGTTTGGAAGCTGGGTTGTTGGCCCAGATAAGCTGCCTCTTGCTCAGCACCCTTTTTGCGTGTTAGCATTTTATTCTTATGTTTTTATGATGAATGTAGATTGCCAAGTATACAGTATGTAACTGGGATGGTAGATGAATGAAATTAAATAAATAATATTTTGAAAGCCATTTTATTTCAAATGAAAAGCCCCTGTTTTTCTTGTTATATTTATGCCTGGGTACAGCACAGAGGTGGTATTCCACAGGTTCTGACCAGTTCTGGAGAATCGGTAGCAGACATTTTGAGTAGTTCAGAGAACCAGTAAATACCACCTCTAACTGATCCCGCCCCCATCTACAGGTGAAACTCAAAAAATTAGAATATCATGCAAAAGTTCATTTATTTCAGTAATGCAACTTAAAAGATAAAACTAATATATGAGATAGACTCATTACATGCAAAGCAAGATAGTTCAAGCAGTGATTTGTCATAATTGTGATGATTATGGCTTACAGTTCATGAAAACCCCAAATCCACAATCTCAGAAAATTAGAATATTGTGAAAAGGTGCAATATTCTAGGCTCAAAGTGTCCCATTCTAATCAGCTAATTAAGCCATAACCCCTGCAAAGGGTTCCTGAGGCTTTAAATGGTCTCTCAGTCTGGTTCAGCAGGAATCACAATCATGGGAAAGACTGCTGACCTGACAGTTGTGCAGAAAACCATCATTGACACCCTCCATAAGTAGTGAAAGCCTCAAAAGATAATTGCAAAAGAAGTTGGATGTTCCCAAAGTGCTGTATCAAAGCACATTAATAGAAAGTTACGTGGAAGGGAAAAGTGTGGAAAAAAAAGGTGCACAAGCATCAGGGATGACCGCAGCCTGGAGAGGATTGTCAGGAAAAGGTCATTCAAAAGTGTTGGGGACTTTCACAAGGAGTGGACTGAGGCTGGAGTCAGTGCATCAAGAGCCACCACACACAGACAGATCCTGGACATGGGCTTCAAATGTCGTATTCCTCTTGTCAAGCCGCTCCTGAACAACAAACAACGTGGGCTAAAGAAAAACAGACCTGGTCTGTTGCTCAGTGGTCCA
Organism: Thamnophis sirtalis; assembly: GCF_051295495.1. Taxonomy (NCBI): domain Eukaryota; kingdom Metazoa; phylum Chordata; class Lepidosauria; order Squamata; family Natricidae; genus Thamnophis; species Thamnophis sirtalis. The sequence continues at coordinate 50,696,658 of NW_028261390.1, forward strand.
AAGTCCTCTTTTCTGATGAGAGCAACTTTTGCATTGCATTTGGAAACCAAGGACCCAGAGTATGGAGGAAGAATGAAGAGGCGCACACTACAAGATGCTTGAAGTCGAATGTGAAGTTTCCACAGTCTGTGTTGATTTGGGGAGCCATGTTATCTGCTGGTGTTGATCCATTGTGCTTCATTAAGTCCAGGGTCAATGCAGCCGTCTACCAGGAGATTTTGGAGCACTTCATGCTTTCTTCCGCAGACGAGCTTTATAGGGATGCTGACTTCATTTTCCAGCAGGACTTGGCACCTGCCCACACTGCCAGAAGCACCAAAACCTGTTCAATGACCATGGGATTACTATGCTTGATTGGCCAGCAAACTCGCCTGACTTGAACCCCATAGAGAATCTATGGGGCATTGCCAAGAGAAAGATGAGAGACATGAGACCGAACAATGCAGAAGGACTGAGTCCGCTATTGAAGCATCCTGGTCTTCCATAACACCTCAGCAGTGCTACAGGCTGATAGCTTCCATGCCACACTGCATTGAGGCAGTAATTGCTGCAAAAGGGGCCCAAACCAAGTACTGAGTACATATGCATGCTTATACTTTTCAGAGGTTTGATATTGTTCTATGTACAATCCCTGTTTTATTGATTGCATGTAATATTCTAATTTTCTGAGATTGTGGATTTGAGGTTTTCATGAGCTGTAAGCCATAATCATCACAGTTATGACAAATCACGGCTTAAACTATCTTGCTTTGCATGTATTGAGTCTATCTCATATATTAGTTTCATCTTTTAAGTTGCATTACTGAAATAAATGAACTTTTGCACGATATTCTAATTTTTCGAGTTTCACCTGTATTCTCTGCTGCCAAGTCACAGCTGATCAGGAGGAAATTGGGATTTTGCAGTAACCTTTCCCTGCCACGCCCACCAAGCCATGCCATGCCCACAGAACTGGTAGTGAAATCTTTGACTCCCACAACTGGTACAGCAGTACTTTTGGAGTGGAGACATTTAATGAAAGTAGTATTATTTATATGTGAGCAGATAAAAAGGGGTTTGGTTCCTGTGTGGAGCTGTTCTCATTTAGTTTCATATACCTGTATATGTTCCATTTTAAGAATAGGCCTATCAGAATAACAATAGAAAGTATGTAAATACTGTCAATGAATTGCTTTGTGAATTTCATATGTCATAGATGCAAAAAAGGACTGGCATATATGGATTTAAGGGTTTTGTAATCCAGATTTATATTATTATAATAAGACTCATGTGATAAAGGAAATTAGAATGTTGGGAGTTTTTGGAAATATCAGCTGTAGATCATATTCTAAATGAAATTTCAGAGACCTCACCCCAGAAGTGAAGGTGCAAAGATATGTTACCAATTAGGGAATAAATTAAGATTGCCATAATGTTGGTAACCAGAAGGTAATAAATGACAGGCTCTCTGGCAGACCGTTCCTGAAGGTTTTCCCAGTAAAAAATGTTAATAACAACAGGCTGCCACTCATCCAGTTTGATCCAGCAAATTGGGCATGTTGCAGATCCCACCAGCCAAAGAGTGTTGATTGGCAGGAAGTAAAAGACAGATCTTCTATCCTTCCATCGCTCTTGGCCTTTCACAAGGCTCTAAAAACTTCACTATACGGTGGGGCTTGGAATATGTTAAGGGTGCTATTTCTTAACTTTACTTGGTTAACTATCTTGGCTGCTTATTGTTTTTGTTTTAACTGTTTTATTGTTTCAAACACTAAACTTCCCAGAGTAACTATATAAATAAATATGATTCATGTGAGAGAATCTCCTTGAATTTCTGCTCAAACTTTAGTGGTGGCTTATCCACACTGACTATGCAATGTAATCATTCAAGAAACAAGAGTAACTTTGTGGCCTGTTCTTCCAGTTCACTTATTTTCATTTAAGCACTACACAAATAGGAGTAATATCAGGACAAAAGGCACAAATGGGTGACAAATGATGACTGAGGATCAATAATTGTGTTCCATTTGTCAACATGAGTTGATTTTCAGTGCTCATCTTCTCTATTAGTCTGAGCACATTGCCTTCCTGAAATGGATAGATAGCAGCCACAATAAGGACACATACCTTCCTGTTTATTCCACTGAGAAAACAGTGTGATGATCTGTTGAAGATATCCCTGAGATGTTTGTGCTGGAATGGAGAAGTGTGCGATAGCAACATTTATATTGGAAGTTTGAATCAATAAACATATGCAATTGTTAACTAAATGCTTTCTATTGTTTTCTGTGCTTTGTGAACTTCTGAGAACAAAGATTTACCATCCATCCCAACTCTAAGAAAACAGAGAAATAGTTACAGAAGTTAAGAAAACATTGTACTAATCTTAGAACACAATACCTAGCTATGTAGCTAAGGAATCTTGAACATAGAGAAGTGTTCTGACCCCCCCCTCTTCCCCGGCCTGTGAATAAATCAGAACACAGGCTTGGCTGTTTGCCACTGTTCAATTACTGAGATAACGATTCCTTTGGCTGAGAGCCCAGGCAACTCACGTTCAATAGAGTAGCTCTGCAGCAACCCAGATAATTCAAACGAAGCAACACAGATAGTCCAAACGAACAGACATGACTAGAATACAGATAGATTTTCTTAACTACTAATTTCAACAGTTGTTTCCTGCAAAAGTCCCCTCCCTATGCCTCACCTATAATCTCTCTTGGGAGGGGCCAATCAACAACCACCTGTGCTTAATCATCTTCTGTGAGTCTGCCTACGGAGTTGCTGCTTCCGTTTCTCAGCCCTTCTCAATCAAGCATCAGGGACAAACTGCCTTTGATCCTCCCCACTGCTCCATGCCTCAGGCACCTTCTGGTGGCCAACCAGTCTCTCTGGTCCTTGCTCTGAGTCTGAACCCTGCCCAGGGTCCTCCACATCATCCAGGGCAGACTCATATGGTTCCTCGCTATCTGAGTCCATCAGCAGCTCAACCGGATCCTGCTGGACCACAACAGAGAAGCATATAATTCAGTGGTCAATTTTTTTTAGAACCTATTCTGTAGGTATGGCCTGTTTTTGGGATTGGCTCGGCGGTCATGTGACCAGGTGGGCATGGCTAACTTGGAAAATGTGAAACTCACTTAACAATGCTTTTGCTTAGCAACCAAAATTTTGGCCTCAACTGTGGTCCTAAGTTATTTCTCTCTCTCTCCCTCCCTCCCTCCCTCCCTCTCTCTCTCTCTCTCTCTCTCTCTCTCTCTCTCTCTCTCTCTCTCTCTCTCCTTCCTTCCTTCCTTTTGTCTCTCTCTCCCTTTTTCTTTCTTTCTTCTCTCCCACTTTCTTTTTCTTTCTTTTGTTCTTTCTTTCTCCCTCTTTGTCTGTCTGTCTGTCTCTCTGTGTGGCTCTTTGTCTCTCTCTCTCCCTCCTTCCCTCTGTGTCTCCCTCTGTCATTCTTTCTCTATGTCTGTCTGTCTGTCTGTCTCTATCTCCTCCTTCCCTCTGTGTATGTGTGTGTGTTTCTCTCTCTGTGTGTGTGTGTGTGTGTCTGCCTGTCTCTCTCTCACACACAGAGACACACATGCATACTGTGGTTACCTTGTTGAGTATTCCAATGACATTTGAAACACTCAACAACTGGCCTGTATTTATGTTTTTTTGCAGCATTCTGCAGTCATAGGACCAAAATATATGTTAAAAGTACCTGGTAGTGGCATTTTTCCCTGAGGGACTCTGCAGAACATCCCAAGACCAATGCTACCAGTTCTGCCCTCATTGGAGATAGGTCCTCTTCAGAAGGACGATGCCCCGCTGTCCCCCTCGCATTCCTTGTCTTCTGGCTGCGGCCCATGCCCCCATGCATGCCACGCACAATTACAGGCTGGAGAGGGAAGCCTCTGCACAAACCCGGGCGAGTGAGAACAAGTTTCTGCCGTTACGAAGGCTCTGGGATGAGGGACAGAATCTTTGCTGCGGGACTATAAAGTTCTGTGTGCCAGAGGTAGCAGGACCAAAGCCCTCTCCCAATTGGCCCTTCCTCCCTCTGAGGGCGAGGGACCCGACTGCCCCGCTGCCTCTGGCTTCTCCCTGAGAGACTCCGCTCTCCAGGGCTGTAATTGCGCAGTGTGGCCCGGTATAGGAAGGCATGCTAAATTCAACCGGTATGCGTGTACCAGATAAGACTGGCTGAAACCCACCTCTGATATAATTAGAAAGTTCCTTATAAACTAATAATGCAAAATCTATAGATACTAAAAAATAGAAGTACAGGGAAACATAGTAAGGAAATCCTTTTTCATCAATAATTCAAAATGCAATCAGCATTGCTCAACTAATTGTCTGTTTTCTCACTGAATAAGGATAATATGTTTCAACGCACATTTGTTGCAGAGGAGATGGCTAGAGAAACATAATCTGGATTTCCTGTATGGATGGTAGCAGCCAGGCCTTTCCCCTTTTAGCTCAGTTTAATTAGTTATTTATTAGATTTATTTTCTGTCCAGGAACAAATTAGTTTACATAGTACTTTCTTCTCCAACATTTTTCTCACAATTACCTTGTAGGGTAAGTTGGGTTTAAAGGGAATCATCCAATGAGCTCTGGTGATGAAAGTGTAGTAGAATTGGGGTTTCTCTTAATTGCTAAATCACCTTCACTCTCAAATTTGTGTGCGTGTGTGAGCTAACAGTTGCCTTGCCTTATTAAGGTCAATGGTCCATCCATGATATTCTAGATTTAGCCAGCAATCTTTGATAGAATTATAAAGTCACAGTCTGGTTTTAATCAATTGTGCTTTAATATAAATGGGTTTATATGAAGAAAAACATGTTGGGGAAACAAAAGTTGAATTTCATCTATTTTGGCTTTTCATCATGGGGTCCCTTTATCCCACGCTAAGATTTTGTTACTCATAAACTAATTTGTTTTTGCTATATTAAGTAGCATAGTCTGAAGTGCAAAAGTAATTTAATTTGTTTATTCCAAGCACATTTAAATACTTATGACCTGGATTTCAACTAGGTCATAAGACAACTGGGCTTCTGGTTGATATCACAGTGTTTTTCAGACACAGGGAATGGGTCTTTGCATCCCCTGTGCTGAATTATTCATGTTTGTGGGCTCTGGAGGGACCCCAAAAGTGGTGGGTTCCGGGAGGTATGCCTCAGTACGGGTGTACCGGTGACTGCTGGGAGCAGCAGCCACCATACCGGAACAGTGGTTTGGAGGGCCCACCCGCCCACCCTCATTCCTTACCGGTATTTAAGCCAACTGGGCTATTTACCTACATGTGCACAGCGTAAGGTGCCTGCGCAATGCTCTGCTGAGCAGCTGGAGCATCACAGGTGGTGGGTGCACATGCGTGCACAGCTTGCGTGCCCGTGGTGGACACCCAGCCCTGTTGCAAAATACCGGTTGCGATGGGATCCAGAACCCACCACTGGAGCCCAAGCCACCCTGTATGGGTGGTGAAGCAAAGAGGGGCACTCTGTGTTGTCAAGGAATGTCACAGCTCTTTTGTCTGGCCCAGGATTGTTTTTCCCTCTCAGCCACAGCAAGAAGAAGAGACAGCCTAAAGATGGCTGCCACAAAGCTGGGAGAACCAAAGAACAACTAAGACTGGTGCTGGAGTGAAGTAGGTGAACTGTGCTCGAACTGGGGGAGAGGATTTTTCTTTTACTTTAAATCTAACCCCAAGAAACAATTTAGAACTATTTTCTCAGAACTATGTGTTAAAGTGGCATCTAAGCATTTTGAGACATTCTGAGAAAATACCTAATCGGAAATTAGCATAGGTATTTCTAACCTAATTTGGAAGGTTAATGGGGGTAGACTGAGGGAGATCAACCAATCTCATTGTACATATGTAGTGCACTGAAAAATAAATAATAATTATTAAATGAAAAGTACAGCGGAATAAATAATATATTTTGAAATATACAGAAAATTGAACTCCTAAATTGGGAAGATGCTATTGGGAAGGCATTTTAAAATGCTAGAACTATTTACTTGCAAAACTTATTCTGCTTTTATAACTGTTCTACAACCAAAATGACAATTGATTAGTAAACTGAAATTTAAGTGGAGAATGCTACCTGCTGACGAAAGGAAAAATTATAAGGAATTTGGGAATACCTATATGAAGGACAGTGACGATATCCATTTGATTATTTTTAGCTACCCCATGATTACTGGAGATTTAAATATGGAAATGAGGAGGCCATTTAATTAAATATTTTAATTCAGGTAATTAATTAAATTACCTGAATGCTATGCTAGAAGATTGAATTGGTAAAGGAGATGCAAAGAGGCTTTTGATAATCTCTGGGACTATCTAAATGGAACTGATAGTTTACCTATGGGACATAAAGAATTGGGACTAGTGCACTCATTGAAGGGTAACTTAAGGACTGAATAAATAGTTCTTGGATGCTGGATAAAAGTTGAATTTAAAAGAACCACAAATGAGATACTTAATAAGGATTTTGATTGCACTTGTACTTGTATTCCAATATTTGTATTGAATTATACTATTTAAGGGCTGCCTCTAATATTTGAAAGGCGGCCTCAAATAAGGTATTCTGCAGTGCATCAGCAGTTAAGATACTGGGCTTGTCAGCTGGAAAGTCGGCAGCCCAGGTTCAAGACCTGAATGCCATGCAGCAAGGTGATTTTCTGTCCTTAGCCTAACTCCTGCCAACCTAGCAGTTTGTAAGCATGTAAATGTAAGTAGATCAATAGGTACTACTTCAATGGAAAGATAACAGCACCCTGTGATGTTAGGCTGACAACATGACCATAGAAATTTCTTTGGGTAGTGCTGGCTCAATGATCCTCAAACAGAACACCACCCTATATCCGTGATGGCGAACCTGTGGCTCACATGCCACAGGTGGCACACTGAGCCATTTCTTAGGGGACACGAGGCATTGCTCTGCATGCACTGGCCAGCTGATTTTGGCCTTCATCTTTGGCCGTTTTTCACCCCTCCGGAGGGCTGAAAACAACCCAACGCGCAAACTGGAAGTTCGGGAACAAACTTCCAGTTTGAATGTTGGGCTACTTTTCTCTCTCCAGAGGCTTCAGGACGGGGTCTAGGACTTTTCGTCTCCTATTCTTGGCCGCCCCTGCTTCTGCACAACCATTTCTCCTGAGGGGCTGGAAGGAAGGAATTCTTTAGAAGATGAGAAAAGACAATTAATATGAATCCAACAAAAGAAGAGAGACACAAAAGATTTTGCCAAAATGCCTCCCTCCCTCTCTCTCCCCCCACCTCCTCCCCCCATCAATACAGGGCTCGGTGCTCCTTCACAGCCCGCAGCTGCGGGTGCCTGTAAAGTCAGGCAGGAAAGGAGGAGAAAAGAGGACGGAACTCTCCAAGGGTGAGCAAATAAAAAGACACACCAAAACATCTGCAGTTGCTGTGGCGGTATAGGGCAGTGATGGCTAACCTTTTTTGGCTCTTGTGCCAAAAGAGGAGGGAGTGATGGGGGTCATGTACGGGTGTGCCAAACTCATAATGCCATGCGCGTGCATGTGTATGCTTCCCTCCACACATGCATGTACAACCAGCACCCCCACACATACTTTTGATGCACTTCTTTCACCCTGCCCAGGCTCCAGAGGCTTCCCAGAAGCCCAGGAGGGTGAAAAATGGCCCTACGGGGAACCCAGAAGTTCAGGAATGGTGACTTCCCATTTGCTTGTAGGGCCATTTTTCGCCCTCCGGAGCCTTCAGGAGGCTTCCCTGAAGGCTCTAGAGGGCGAAAAACGGCCCTACGGACAAACCAGAAGTTCAGTTTGCTAGTAGGGCTGTTTTTTGACCTCCAGAGACTTCAGGGAAGCCTCCTGAAGGCTCCGGAGGGCGAAAAATGGCTATACAAGCAAACCAGAAGTCTGTTCCCGAACTTCTGGTTGGCCATAGGGCTGGTTTTTCGCCCTCCAGAGGCTTCAGGAAAGCCTCCAGAGGGGAAAAATGGTCTCAAAAGAAGGCTAAAGTCATCTAGCCAGTGCATGCATGCATGCATGCTGGAGTTGGCAGAACAATGCCTTGTGTGCCCTAACAAATGTCTCCTGCCACCTGTGGCACGCATGCCATAGGTTCACCATCACGGGTATAAGGTCTTCTGCTTGAGCAGGGTTTGGATTAGAAGACCTCCAATGTCCCTTCCAACTCTGTTATTCTGTTAATATGCAAAATTGTTAGAAGAGAATGCAGCAAGTGGCATGATAGACTAAAACTACTAAACCAATTTATATCTCCTGTATTTTATTACAAGATTTTTGTGAAGGAATCAATTTACTAAATCTATGATAGCAAGCAGAGTTCAATATATGTAAAGTCCAGTGACTATGGCATATGGACATTTGCAACTTGAAATGTAAGAAAAATAAATGATACAGAAATTGAATTGCCACATGAAATCAAAGAAAAAATGAGTATGTTTTATTATTGTGAATCTGAGAAAAAAGGGAAGGATGTAATGGATCTAAATAAAGCTGGTCAAATATTGTGGAATAAGGTATGCAGTGAAAATGTGAGTTTAAGTATTTTTATGCATAAATAGGCATGGGAATGTAACTATAACACACACACATATATATGTGGAGGTCTTGGTGTATTCGAGTCTTTTCCCGTGTAAGATTGAGAGTATCTTGGTGATGTTTCGACGAGGTCCCACTCGCCATCTTCAGGCTGGGGCCTTCGGCTTCGTGCTTGTGCGAGCAAAGCGTGATCGCAGCTGCCGTCTTTCTATAAATATTGGGGGGTGGGTGGAGTGCTGGCTTTGTTGCTGTAAGCGCGTTGGTTGGCTGTGTTGTTACATCTTGATTAGTTGATGGAGTTGATGTATGCAGATTAGTCGGCTGTTTCGTAACATCCTATGTGGCTGAGGTACTAGCGGTGTGCCCATTAGTCTTTTGTG